>NC_051154.1:192058551-192142437 GCF_013339745.2 Dermacentor silvarum | reverse complement strand
CCGTACTAGACGGCAAGCCGTCTTGAATGCGCCCGCTTTATTTACCATTCTTCTTTGTTTGCCGGTTCGTTCTTCTTGTTCCTTGAAACGTCCCGACACGAACTTTCCGCGGGCGTCCTTCATTCTCGCAGCGGTCGTGTCGAAATAAAAGACAATTGCTCGCGGAGAGGGTGTGGGGAGCGCGGGCTCCCTGCCGATACGCTCCATGTATAGGCGGCTGCGCAGCGGCGGCACATGTTTCGGGCCGTTTCCGTTACATGATTTAAAAGCCTGGATTTGACCTTGGCGTTTTCTCAATGATTTTCTCCGCTGCTGTTGGGAAAGCTAAGCTATTGCACCAGCCAGCTTCTGTGGCGCTGCGGCGTTGCTTTCGTTTTCCAGCACAGGGGGATATGACTCTGCGATTAGCATCAGTCCGGTGCGTGTCCGCTTCCCGCATACTATACAGCAGCGTAAAAGGAACGTGAATGGACCGTCTGCCACAGCTACGTGTGGCAGTAACAACTCAGGATTACTGCCCTCCTCGTCTCATAAGACGTGCCGCGCGAAGTCCGTGGTGCCGAGTAATCGTGCCGCGCATGTTGTTGGGTTGAGAGTGCCCCTGCTACCATGTAAAGCGTGCGTTGTGTACGCGCCGTTAATGTCGGGGATATAATCTATATACGATCGAAACGACAACATTAATATGCCCACTCGCAGCAATATCTTAAATATACGTTAAAATTAAATTGTGGGGTTTTACGTGCCAAAACCGCGATCTGATTATGAGGCATGTGGTATGAGGGACTCGGAATAATTTGGACCACCTGGGGATTTTACGTGCAGCTAAATCTAAGTACGCGGGTGTTTTCATGAATGTATACGTGGAAAAACGCAATGTGGAAAACTGTGAATTGTAGATTTTACAGCACTAGCAAAGGTTTATATTCGTGCTCAACATTATGGCACTCGGTTTCTTCTCGAGTCCATGCGTCCCGGTAGCACGTATGTTATTTTATTATTATTATTATTAGTATTATTATTATTATTAGTATTATTATTATTCACGCTTGGCCACATAGGATGGTCGTACTCTGGTCAGGAAGGCCTCTTAGCCATCAAGACCGTGACGCACGAAAAAAATTGAGAATAATAAAATAAAGCACACACTATACTCATAGCCAGAGGTGACGGCGAAGGACGGAGCGTCTAATATACGTGCCTGATTACGCTAGCGTGCCAAGAAATCCAGTGACCCGGCACCGGTGTACGACGAAGTCAAGCGCTTCGCATTTCCCCTCCAATTATCTGAGGTAGCCGCCGACTTCCAAGGAAGAATTCTAAGCGCATCAGTCAGCCTATCAGGAAGAGCATCAGCCACGTTCTGCATGCGCGGCGGAGACGATATTTCAGCGCTCCGAGGGAACCGGCATAAAAAGGCCGTGCCACCGAAGGTCTGCATATAGAGACAAAAAACAAAGGAGACGCGCGTGAAAGCGGTCGCCTAGCGTGGCTCATTAGGAGTATGGAAGTTGAGACTCCCACCATTGTACCGTACCGCGATATCCGCATCTTTTTCGACAAAGCCGAGATCTCGAGATTAATGCGGGCTGCCGAAGTGCATGCGGTTATCTCCCCGGGAACCAGAAGGGGACTGGAGAAATATGTGTTTCTCTTGTGCGTGTAGCAACTCCTTCGCAGAGTCGTGTGCGTTAAACGTCGCCTAAAAGCACGCGCGCCGCCTATCTCTCTGCAGCGGTGAAACACTGCGGCGCCGTGTTGACGCCGTCGCATTTGCCGTGCGGCACGATTCACGTCACGTATGCACGCGCTTCTTCCATGCGCGCCGTATAGAGAAAACGCTGGCGACACTTTGAATCCTACTTGGGAGAGACGAGGAGACTCCATTCCGAGGGGATGCCAATTAGCTTCGACGCGCTGCTTTTTAACTTGCTTTCGTGTATGGTATACCTGCAAAGTGGAGGGGGTGAATTAAGGGAGAGATCGCCTATGCGTTGAGGGGGTAGGGTCAGCCTAACCGCGTATACCACATTCCAAACCCCAATTCATCTATAATAGGCGCGGTCTGTAACTCAACTGAAAGCATGCGACCAAGGCGAACAGATCAAAGAGGAAAACTAAACGCAGAAAATGAAGTAAAACGTAGTTTTGTACTGTTCCGGTAAGTTTGTAGCTGTTTCACCTCGCTTCATGGGTATACTATACCGACAGAACACGCTACCGGAAGGGCAGTGCTAGACAACACTATAGAACAAGAGTGCTTTTAGAAACAAATTGCCTTTGTGTTTCCAGTCATTTTTTCATGCGAATAGCATTCTTGGCAATGCCTGACCAGATTTCTTGCCGCCTGTCTATAGCTGTCCCACCAGAAATATGGGCCGATCCAGAAGATAGTTCAGTCTAAACATGTGAGCCGTTCGCGTGTTTATGTGTCACAGGGTAAGTGCTGCTTTTCAAGGAACCTCTTTGACGCCAACTTGGGTTACTGTGCATGTGCACCGGGTATGCGTGTACTTCATGGCGGCGCCGACAGAATGCGCGGCGTGTTCAAAGGGCATTAAGCGCCAGAGAGGAGCCTAGCCTCAGTACACGCCTCATACATGACGCGTTTCGGCTATTCGCACACTCGGATGGTCATCCGAGATGACTTCTGCCCAAATTTTTTACTTATTATTTTATTAAATTCTAGGGTTTCACGTGCCAAAAACAGGATATAATTATGAAGTAGTGGATGACTCTGGAATAAATTTGACCACCTGCTGTTCTTTAACGTGCACCCAATGCACGGTATATACACGGGCGTTTTTGCATTTTGTCCCCACCGAAATGCGGCCGCCGTCGCCGAGATTTGATCCCGCGCCCATCGAGCTTAGCAGCGCAACCCCGTAGCCGCTAAGCCACCACGGTGGGTCCGAATGTTTATTTTTTTATGTGTCGCATTATTTGCATATTTTGAGAAGCGCGTTTCGTAGTCCTGCTGTATAGATTCCCCTGTTTTCGTTCAACGTAAAGAGCGCTTCCGCATATAGGCGCTACAGGGACTCACATAGTTAATACGCGAGTTTTTTTTTCCTTTTTTTTTTTTTGCAATGACTGCGGGGTTGACTGAGAGGGAAAGTTACTTTCCTAAATAGGAGTACTCGCCTCAAAGATTGAGTAGTGTCATGACGGAAACAGATTGTCAGATGAAAATGAAGACGGATATAGGCGGAGATTAACGGTGCTTAAGCGAGCGAACTGCTTTCTGTACATATCTGCGGTAAATCATAATTCTCCAGTAACTTCTAATTAATTGTATTGTGGCCGTGTGTATAATTACACTTCGCTGACTGTCATGCACAATCCGACTCGGATTACTCTCGAAATTTTGAAATAACCTGTACTGGTCGCTGGAATTCCAGGGACACTGGGAATATGAAAGCTTCTGCGGCGTATCACGTCCCCCCCCCCCCCCCCCCCCCCTGCCTTTTTTAAAATTTTTTTTTTTTTGTGCGCGCAATCTATCTGTTCACATCACGCTCGCCCCCTCCTTCAGGGTTTTCGTCCAGCCTTAGCTTCGTTCTACACGAGAGGAGAAGCCGAGAGTGGAAATATGGCCGCCGTTTTCCGCTCGGCGGTGGCGTTGTACGAGGTGCGTGACAGTCGAGCATTCACGCGCGGCGGTCTCTGCTGCCCACGCTCGCGGATACTCTCGCTATATCCGCGCGCGTTGGACAAACAACGCTGCGCCGCAGCGCAGGTTTTCTCAGGCTCTCGCGAGAAGAAAAAAAAATAATAATTGAGACACACGCCTTCCTTTCCCCGTGGTGTCCGTCTTCCACATATCCCCTGTCTGCCGCGCCCGCAGGCTCTTTGCGCTAACGGCAGAGTACTGTACAGGTATACGGCTGGAGCGCACCAACAGCGCGCCACCGGCAATGCCTGCCGAGGCAGCCAAAACGCTCCCCGCGCAACTCAAACGGCCATTTTTCATCGGTCGCGCGCCGTCTGGAACGTGGAATGCGCCGCCCCGCCGGAGACGACTATACTTCTCCGTGGAGTGGAGAGCGCTCTTTTGCTTTATTCGCTCACCCCGCTTTTATTTTCCTTCGGTGCCTCTTCTTTCGCGATCCCCCCCCCCCCCCCCCCCCTTTGAAGTCTCTCTCTCTCTTTCCGTCCACCCTGGCACTACTTTGCCTCTCTTGTTTGCCGCTATAGTATAGCGACGCTCGACCGCGCGCTATGCTGCCGCGACGCTGTCTACGCCGCGGAGCCCTTTACACGGGAGCTGATTCAGTGACAGCGTCTAAAATAGTTTGAGCGGTTCTCCACCCCCGCGCTTCCGCTAGGGCCTCGTTTTTACGCGGCTCTTTCCCTCTCGGCAGCCGGCGTGCGAGAAAAGCAGCACCAAACAATACAAAAAGAAAAGAGAGAGAGAGAGCGTAAACCGCAGGAGCTGAAGTGCGCTTTGCTTTGAGAGATAGAGAGAGAGAAGAGCTATGGCAGCTCTCAATAAGTCACCCGAATAGAAAGCACGCATTTTTCAAGGCGCAGCCTGCGCTGAAACTCACTTCGTTACTTCTTTTCCAGCGTTCTGGCTGTTTTTAGAAGATTAAAGCTGCAGAGAAGCTGCGTTTTTCTTTCATCTTGTTTTTATTATTGTTTTTATTTTTATTTTAGAGATAGAATTTGGACCTTCCCCGTCTAATGTAAACAGTCACGAATGCTCCCACCGCGGTGGCTGAGCTGAGCGACTTCTGGCGGTTTTGCTGCTGAGCTCGAGGCCGCGAACATGATTCACGGCGATGTCATTCAGATGAGGGCGGAGGACTACATGCTCGTGCACCCGCTTTAGGATCGCGCTAAACAACCCCAGCTGGTCAAAGTTGACCCGGAGCCCGCCACTAGGGCATCACTCATAGTCTAGCTCTGCTTTGCTCTGTTTTGTCTTCAATCAGTGAATGAATTAATCAATCGATCAATCAATCAACCAATCGATCAATCAAACCGCAGTCATGTACGGGTATTCATTGACCTTGCTACTTGCGTGGTAGCTGTGTGGGGCTAATTATGGGCGAATTATTATGTCCTGATTCCGAGCTCTACAAGTGTCATTCGAATTTTCGTCGGAGGTGATACTACGTATGGCTGAGTCTAAATGACGGTTCATTCAGCGCCATGCCCAGCAAAATACACTGAGTAGTGCTGCTCGGAGCATATCTACGATGAGTGCTGAAGTTGAAGATGTTCGTGGTTTTCTCTCGGTAGCGGCTAGGCAAGTAGCAACTCATTGATAAACATGTAATTTCATTTACTCCGTCTCGACAGCGTTCCTCGCATGCCGTTGGTCTGCAGCATAACAAATGAGAAGGAAATGCGCTGAAATCGTATAGTGAAGAAGAGGCGAGCGTGGCGTACGGATAACGTCACGTCCATGCAGAAATAAAAGAAAGAACAAAACAAAACAAAGACGAAACCGGGAGAGGGGACTGCTTGTCTTGTACGTATATTTATACGCACCTACACGCGAGCGGCACCCTCCTCCATGGTTCGCCCAGAACCTTCGTAACGAAAAACGGCTCGATCGTGATCGGCCGGAGATCGGAGCGTCACGCGCGCTGTCGAACGGCATCGAAGCGGCGCTACAGCCTCGAGAGCATGCTCGTATATAGCAGGCGATCCGACGCGTGATCATGGCCACCGCAAGAATGGAAGGCGGCGGCGGGAAGGAAGCCGGCGTACAGCCATTTCGAGTGCATCTCTCTGGGCGCTTTCTCTCTCTCCCTTGACGCGGCCGGATGACAATGCCGACGTCGGTGGCGATCAACTTTCTCGCATGCCTACATCTACGTCGCATCACGACGGCGGCGAGCTCCTTTTCTTCTGAAAGGAAGATGAGAGAGGGTTCGGTGGGGGGGGGCAAGAGTTTTTGTTCCTTGATGAGGCGCGCACGCGCGAGACACCAGATGCATCCAAGGGCGCCCCCCCCCCCCCCCCCCCCCCCCTCCGCCCGCCCTCACCTCATGCACACCCTCAGTATTCGCGGATCGTGCTCTTAAGATCTCCGACGGGGGTCCCGCCGCGGCGCGTACGCCCAGTCTTTCCAGTCTCCCGATTCGAGCGTGAGTCGTCGTCGGGCTTTTCCTTCGGCATAGACCTGTTGTTGCTCGCGTCGATTTGAACTTCTTGGTCGAACAAGCGCGCCGACGACGACGAGAGAACTGAGGGTCGATACGCACGTACGACAGGAAAGAGAGAGAAAACGACGGTTGAAACATCGTATTCTTTAAAACGCACGTCGATCGCTCTGAAGAGGAAATGGCACTGATGTGTCTGACGGTGTGTCTGCCGCCGCGCTTACGAGACGGGAAACTGCCCGCGGCCGTCTCAAGGACAAGGTTAGCATTGATGTCGGAGTGATGTCGCGGTGAAGGAAAGTCGTGTAGAGTGGCACACTTACAAGGCGCCGTCTGTAGTGGTTGGATAGCTTTAATTTTTCTTTTTTTTTCCCATATTCAATGACGATTCCATGATTCTTGTTTTGATGACACGTTATGGAAAACTGTTCACTGAGCGCATCGGGGCGTGTAATACTTGCCATTCTCATTTGCGATACTCACGTGTGTCAGCATCTCAAATGACTAAAGTATAGATGTAAATATATATATATATTTCCCCCCATTTAGCCGCCCGAGCTGGCCACTCCTGACGGTATCGTAAGCGCAGCGCTGTTCTTGTCCATTGGCGAAGCGCGAAATGGAATGCAATCGTTGCGTTATTCTCGGCCCAGCAGAATTTTGCAGCCAGTCCGTTTTTTCCGAGCGGCCAGCTACACGTCCCGCATCACACCACCCCCTGCCTCAATCGGTGCGTTCGTCAGAAGAACGAACGAACTCCGATTGACACCTATAGGAAGCTAGAGCTGGCTCTCGTCGACGACGTGTGCACCGAGCCGTGCAAATCGGTCGGACGGTGGCGGGCTCGTCCTCCGTCGACATCAGCGTGCCGGCCTCCATCGTGGTTGTTGCTTGGGGTCGTCGTGGTCTGCGGGCGTCCGCGAAGCTTCGAAAGGGTCACACGGCCGGGGACCACGATGCGCCTATTTGCCATTGCGTCGCGCAGCCGTCGGCCCGGTTCAGCTGTTGTTAATGGGCAATTGTTGTCCTCGGTGCAGTACTTATCTTCCTTCTCTTTTATTACTGACCTCACAATTCCTGCTGCTGAACTTTTCGCAGCATCACTTCGCAGATGTTAAAAAATTCAAGTTTGCAGGCACAAAACTAAGGTACATCCCAGTGCTATAGACTTGTAGCATAGCACGCATACGGATGGAAACAAACGCGCGGTCATGAAGGAGACTCGGAATCCGCTGATTGCTGCTGCGGATAATGGCGCTGTACACACACACACACACACACACACACACACACACACACACACACACACACACACACACACACACACACACACACACACACACACACACACACACGCACACGCACACACACGCACGCACGCACGCACACACTGTTGTGCCATAGCACCTGCCATCATCGCCACCCGTCCCTCTGGGTCCTGCCGACTAGTCGCCAACGGGACGTGGCGACACAATGCGACGCGGGTGCCTCAGCAACCGCCCCGTCTTGATCCGGTCAACGAGTCGCCAAGGGGACGCGACGACACAATACGGCGCGGGGGGACCTCGGCAACTGCCCCGTCTGTGTCCTGCCGACGTGCAAGCAGCCCCGGCCATCATCGCCACCTCGGGGTCCTGTCGACGAGTCGCCAGGGGGACGCGACGACACAATGCGACGCGAGTGACGTCAGCAACCGTCCCCTCTTCCTCCTGTCGACGAGGAGCCGCCGCCAAGGGGATTTAAGGAGGAACTGGCCCATTGTTAAGCGAGAGAGTCGCCACCGGCCGCCCCGTCGGTTTGGTGCGCTCTTACCAGCTCTTACTGCTTTGACCAGCTATCCCCAGCTAATGGCAGCTATTACCAGCTATTACCTGCTATTACTGCTATTTCTGTACATATTTGTACATATTGTATAAAGCTTTCGTCTCCTCTTCGCCTGCTTCAAGACTCAGTCTCTCGTCCCGGACCCCGAGTCACAATAGTGGATGGCAGCTGTGGGATTGGCGAACCAGTATCTGAACAGCGGATGGCAAGCTGCGAGATACGAGGACCGAAGACGCCTGCTACACCGCTCGATGGCAGCTACCAGATCGACCGGCGTCAACCACATTGGCTGGGTGAGTGCCCGATGTTTGCTTTTCATGTCGCCAGACCTCTCTAGCACAGGCAGATGTTAGGAGAGTGTTTTGTTTGTTGGTAGGCTATGATTTGAGTGTTTTTTGTTTGGTAGACTGGATTTATGCATTTACCTTCTTTAGACAGTCGATTCTAGTTTGAAGTAAGGGTAAATTTTGTGGGCAGCAACACGAGGAACGAGATCGCGATGGAGGAATTCCAAGTTCAGGACCTCATTCAAATTTGCGAGGAGTTGGGCATTTCCGCCGGCTCCGAAAAAGCAAGGAAAGCGATTCTCGACGTGATGCGAGCAGAGGACGTGACGACCGAGGAAGCCGAAGAGGCTTGGGAAATGATTGTGGAGCGAAAGCTCGAAGCAAAGGAACGCGTTAGACGTGAGAGGCGCGAGTTAGAGGCGAAGGAGCACATAAGTCCCGAGGAAAAGGCAAGGCGAGAGAGCCGTCGACAGAATCAAACATGGAAATGGCGCACAGCACGATATCATCTCCACACCTTCAGGGCGGGCGAGAATATGGTTAAATTTCTTGCTGATTTTGAAAAAGTGTGCGAAGGAGAAGGTGTCAACCGAGACCTCTGGTCCGAGCGGTTGATCCTGCTGCTCCCTTGTAGTCTCGCGTGCGTTTTGGAAAGCCTGCTTAATGAGGAGAAGCGGGGACTACGATGAAGCTAAGAAGGCTTTATTGAGTCATTTTGATGCTGTAAGTCAGGCCAACTGCCAGGACCAATTTGATAGCCACAATGCCGAGCCTGTCGAGGAGAGACCGCGTATTGAGAAGGCTACTAGCTCAGTACGCCAGGGAAATGCTATGGTGCCATTGTTGCACACGCTTATCGACCAGCGGGAACACATTGTTGTGTCGCCGTCTAAAGAAGCCGCTTTGGAAATTGTGGCCGACGACGAAGGCCCGAAAGAAATTCTGCGCCCTTTTGATGACAGCGATACACTCAGGCTAGTCAAGGAGAGACCGCAGGGCAAGCCGGCTAGCTCAGATGGCGTCGGATGCAGTTGTGTTCTGTTAGAAGTACAGACATCTAGCGACGACCACGAGGCTAGCTTGGTTTTGCCGCCCGGAGCTATGTCGTTGCGACGAGAAGGCAGGGCACCTGCGAGTACGAGTGCCGAGACCGCGAGCTTTGCGAGCCGCGCCGAGGGCAAACGACGAAGGCGCAAGCCGAGAAAGTCGGACTCGGGCGGGGATACGGGCCAGGTCAAGCGCTCCAACAGCCAAGCCGTTAGGAAAAAGCGGAGTAGGGTGAACCCGAAGCTTAGGCGGCTGCTGAAATCTAGAATAGGCGTGAGGCGCGTCGCAAGAGAAAGGTTTGCACATGAACTCAGACGTCGCAAATGCCGCCAGTTCTTAGTGGTGTCAAGGCATTCTAAGCAGAACAACGTAGCGAAGCGTCGGGTATGCTCGATAGTCTGCTGCAATGGCCTCTCCCTTTCTGGGGGAAAGAAAGGCGACTGCCCAGCGGTCAAAGGGACAGCGCGCACGTGGGTCCGTGAATGCGCCGCTCTCGCAGTATTTGTTGGCCGCGGGTCGAAAGTCGCCGGTGCTTGCAGCTCTTGTTTCTTCTTGTGTCGCGACTGGACTACGCGTAGACCCGAGGATGGGAGACCCTCTCGAGCGCGTCTGAAACGACGTGTTTGCGCACACCTAGCGATTAAGAGCATACCACCTTGAAAGCCGATTTTATTATGTCTTTTTAGTAATAATTTTGTTTTGTTTGTTTCGTTGCGTTAAAGTTCAGTCGCGTGTTGAGCCTATGAAAGGTTGGATGTGCAGAGAAGAGCGCATCTTTTATGCTCTGGTCCCTTTTATTCGCGAGACACCGACATTTTTTAGTTGGTGAATCATTTTACTGAGACCTGATTGCTGAACGCTCAAGTAGAGAAAGCGTCAGTGTTTTCATTTGTTTGTTGTTTTTACGTTTAACCTAGGCTAGACAAAGCCTAAATGCTTAATTTAGATTAACTTGTTTTTGTATTGTACGCGTTAGTTGTGTCAGTGTATAATTTTGATTCACCTTTGTTTTTATGTCGTTCGCGTGAGTTTATTTTTTGTTAGAACCGCTTCTGTGCTTTAAAAATGTGGTACTCGTTTCGCCGAGTGCATTTAGACAACACTAAGCGGCGGGCTCTTTCGGTTGGCATTTACAGTCAGATGTCATTCCGCGCTTTTGTGAAGTGGCGCCCAAGCGCAAACATTAGCGGCGTTCAGCCTTTGCGTCACGGCTTTCGGGGGCAAAATTAAGTCATCTTCGGCAACCTTGATCTTTGCCAACCCGCCCGCATTACAGTTGAGAATCGCTTGCGACGCAATTCTGATTTGATTAAGACTCGCGCATTGACTATTAAAAAAAAAAAAAAAGGAGGTCCGTATCTCGAATTTCTCTCTCAGATACGTGTCTCGTGTTGTTCGGGATTTTTTGTTGTTGTTTTATTTTGTTTTGTTTTGTTTAGCGTAGCCAGATCTCGGAAAATGCTTTGTTCGATGATTTTGGTCTGGCGGTTTGGAGAGCATTCGGAGGGTGCTTGCTTTGGCCGGAGTGGTTTGGCGTTGTTGATTCTTGGTCGTTCCAGTGGACATTATCAGGACCGAGCAGCAGAAAAGACCACCGGCGGGAAAAGCGGCAGAGCCGATACCTCCAGACCATCCTAGACGTCGCCCAACCGGCGCATCCAATCTTCCGAGCTGCGTCGGACAGCTCGACCTCTGGATGCATTGTCTGGCGGCGGGGGTGCTGTTGTGCCATAGCACCTGCCATCATCGCCACCCGTCCCTCTGGGTCCTGCCGACTAGTCGCCAACGGGACGTGGCGACACAATGCGACGCGGGTGCCTCAGCAACCGCCCCGTCTTGATCCGGTCAACGAGTCGCCAAGGGGACGCGACGACACAATACGGCGCGGGGGGACCTCGGCAACTGCCCCGTCTGTGTCCTGCCGACGTGCAAGCAGCCCCGGCCATCATCGCCACCTCGGGGTCCTGTCGACGAGTCGCCAGGGGGACGCGACGACACAATGCGACGCGAGTGACGTCAGCAACCGTCCCCTCTTCCTCCTGTCGACGAGGAGCCGCCGCCAAGGGGATTTAAGGAGGAACTGGCCCATTGTTAAGCGAGAGAGTCGCCACCGGCCGCCCCGTCGGTTTGGTGCGCTCTTACCAGCTCTTACTGCTTTGACCAGCTATCCCCAGCTAATGGCAGCTATTACCAGCTATTACCTGCTATTACTGCTATTTCTGTACATATTTGTACATATTGTATAAAGCTTTCGTCTCCTCTTCGCCTGCTTCAAGACTCAGTCTCTCGTCCCGGACCCCGAGTCACAATAACACGCACACGCACGCACGCACGCACACGCACACACACACACACACACACACACACACACACACACACACACACACACACACACACACACACACACACACACACACACACACACACACACACACACACACACACACACACACACACACACACACACACACACACACACACACACACACACACACACACACACACACACACACACACACTATGCATATTGCATTCAACATTGATGCGCAGTGACCCGCTTTTGTATTCTGACTGTAAAGGATGTTGTGCTTGCCGCTGCTTTGTTTTCGCGGAAATATTGCAAGTAGACAAAAATCACACTTTAATCTTAGAATAAAGCATCCAGGCTCCAGTGGCTCTTTCGTTCCCTTGAATCAATTACTGCGGACAGCAGTTATGATTCCTTGACTACTAGTACGCCTGTAAATTTTCTAATCACATCACTTCATATGATTTTGCGCCACCTGTAGCTTCGCCCCTGTGACAGCCATTGCGTTGCACTAATAGACTGCGATTTATCTGTTATACGCAATACATAAGCTATTCCGATTCCGTTGCTGCTTTACCGAAAAAAGAAAATCGTCCACCCGAATGTTGCTCTCTGTAAAAGTGTGGTGCAGATCCAACGCACATATTGGAATCTGTGAGATGCGATGATTTCGTTAATCGGTTAATTCAATGCTATAAAACTAAAAGCGATACCTCAATTGTATTTACTGTCGTCATGTACAACGTGTAATGTCATGCAGTGTTTATGCTTACGCACCGTACAGGGTCACAACTTTAATGTCAGCTTACGTTTGCGCACTGCACCGTTCACAAACTATGCCGAAATGCAAACAGCACTTCATGCGAATGTGTGAGACCTCGACGCAGTGACGTCACGCAGGCAGTCGACGTTTGACGTTCGCCAAGGGAAGTATGGTTGCGATCTTGCGCATTGGATCGGCATAATTATTATTTTGTGCGTGTGAGCTATTTGACGAGGAGACGGCAGCAGCCGCGGTCAGCGCGGTACGCAAGGAAGGCTTCGCTCTACACTGCCGTTCTTTTTTGTGCACACCAAGGACTCTCGATCAACGCCCTGCGGCTTGTCCCGTGCGGCCGTGGTCGCCCCTGCGGCTTGCCCTCTGCGGCCGTGGCTCGGCAAGGCTCGAGCTTCGACACAGCGCGGTGAACGCCGTCGTCGCGCCCCGTGGTATTTTCAGAGCTGGAGGGAAGAAGGGAGCTTGTTTATCGCTGCTCGATTGCGTAGCCGAGCGGTGGTGATGATTCCAAAAATGAACTCCGGCGTAGTGCACGTGAGGACGCCAGTCTGTCGACCTCTCCTCACGAAGCCGCGGTGACGACGGCTTCAACCCCACCCCGTACAAACTGTCGCCTCCCCTCCACTTCGCGTATTTATTTATATATACTCGTACTACCTTCGTAGTAATGCAGAGAGAGGAAAAAGGAGAAGAAAAATATACTTCAAAGAAAGGGGAGGGTAACGCGAGGAAAACACAACAAACGTTTGTGTTGGTTTTCGTTCTTCCCGTGTCAGGCTGGAGCACAGGGTGTTTGCTGTCACTCGGCGTTACAACGGTTGTCGGTGTCAACGCAACGCGTGTTTCCTATTGAAGGGAAAACGGCCCTAGACGTGTGGACAAAACGCGCATGTTGCAATGTTTTCGCCCGTTCGACAAGGAGACGGGCTCGATGCTTACGTTTTGCAGGTTTCACTTCAGTGACCCGCATTATAGGTGCAGCAAGTAAATACTTTAGCAGCAGCAAGTGCTTTAAAAAAAGTAAAGTTATTTCAGCGTCGAAACCTGTATTTCGAGTGCTAAATACTTCAACCTCCCACCACCGTCCCTACTGTCCGTTGATGTCCGTCCGTTGCTGGAACGTATGCCCGTAAGCATGGGCAAGTACACATGCCGCCACGACCGTTTTTCAGCGCGACGTCTGAGACATGCTGGCACGTGATTGAAGTACATGCATGCATGTAGTACACTTATGCGGTTCAGAATGTAGCAGGAGCGGGCAACCGGTATGGCTTTAGCCTTTATCCAGAATCTACTTGCGTTGTGTAAGCTACCGCTTGAACAGTTTCGAGGGCCTATACCCGCCGCGGTATAGCTCAGCGGTTTTGGCGTTGCGCTGCTGAGGTAGCGGGCTCGATCCCGATCTCGATCATTCCGATGTCGGAGGAATGTAAGTACGCTCGTGCACCGGTGCACTGAGTGCACGTCGAAGAACCCCAGGTGGTCGAAATTAATATGGAGCCCTCCATTACGGCGTCCTTCGTAACCATGCGCTGTGCAGTTTCGGGACGTTAAACCCTACAATTTATTGGAGTAATCGAATATCCTTGAATAACGTGCATTGCAATTCAGCCCATGTTCACGAAGGTTTGAACAATATATGTATATACTGCTATTTTCTAAGCGCAGGGTGATATAGAGCGCGGATGCAGCTGACCGTACGCGGCATTGGGTGCGTCGTCTGTTTGTCGCACGCAGCACGTCCCCAGGAGTATCTCAGGGACAACTGAACGACACGTTTCCTACGTCAATAAGTTAAGCGGCAAGGAGCAAACACAGTGGGCGTTTCGTCGCAATTTTAATCTCGAATAACTGAAGCAGCCGACGACGGGGGCTCGCAGCGGTGCAGATGCGTGCTCTGTTGAGAGAAACACCAACTTCAGTGAGTCACCGCGTTCTCGCCATTCTGGAAAAGGACAATGTTTTCCAACACCATGTGGCAGCCTTGCTGTGTCATTGCTCTCGCGGGCACCTCGCACGCACCACGCACGCCGCGGGGACGTACGTCCGTCTTCCTTCGCGTCTCCGGAGAGTGACAGCAGCCCTGGGGTCCGCTGCAAAAGGTGGGGGGCGTGAGTTTGCCGGTCTTGGGCCACGTGCTGCGTGTGTTATTGCCTTGGCTGATGCAGCGTCAACGCGAACCGCCACCGCTGCATTACGCCCGTGAGCGCGCGCGCCGTTTCTAAAAGCGTCGTTTGACAGCTGCAGGGCTCACCAAAGAAGGCCCTCCCTTGACGCGACCATGCGCTTCGGCTCGCACAGGAAGGGCGTCTGCGCCCTCCACGAAGACAAGAAGGGAACAAGTGCGCGGATGCTCAGTTTATGCCTTAAAAGGACACCGCGACACTCGAGGTGATTTGTTGGCCACCGAGAACGTTGCAGCGAACGGCAGTATATGACACCCCCCTCTTCGCGACAGCTCCGCTGGACGTCGATAGATGTAATTGTAAGGGGTGGTTTCACTGGTGGTCCATCCTCTCGGTATTGGCCCGCGCGCTGACTTGCCTTCCTCGCCACCAGCGTGATCGCGAAATGGTACACACGTACATCGCTTTAGTGACGACGGACTGCACCCGTGCTCAACGTTGTTCTTCGCGTATCGTGAACGATGTCGCATAGCCTGATTTTCTTCCACTGATACTCTTGTAGCCTTCGCAATGGGACACAAAATCAGCTTTTTGTTTGCGTGCTCCTGTTAACGAAAAAAATAAATAAAAGAAATGGAATAGCCTTCGCAAAGGAGCAGTGCAATTCGCCTCCTATGCTAAAGGCAGTCACTTGACTGACGCTTTGATGTAATCCTGCTACTGCAACATGCAGTGGCCGATCGAAATGGCAGACAGCTGTGTGAGCACTGGCTGCTCCGGAACAGCATCATACAAGTACTAAATAAGTGCACTAACCGACGCGCTAACCGTTACTCTAGGAGATCAGTTACTATAAGCATAAGAAACGTGCCCAATGACGTAAATATGGTATTTTTTGCATGCTTTACCGTTTATATGCAGTGGAGTTGCGGATCATCTAGGGCGCGCAAAGCTGGTAAGCCATAGCCTATCGGTAACGTGAAGGTTAAACCATAGACACCAGTGCTATGCTAAAGCGATATAGGGCGTTATCAGCCATATATCGTAAGGCATCGGGAATCCGCTCCCTCACAACTGCTGCTCTCCTGTACACGGAAGTAGGCGTAAGCCAATTAATGCTTCTTCATTTGAATCCGGCGTAGATGTTTCATGCGACATCTCCCCAATATATACTATACGGGAGGCGTACTCGTAAACGTGCGCGCGTCGAGGTACGTGTATAAAATTGGGGTCACGCGAAGAACAGCCGCCGTCATTGACAATTGCATGCGTATCGGCCACTCCGATTTCACACTTTTGGAACCCTCTATGTATAGGTCTCCGAGCGTGTGCAATTTGACGTTTGCCACGAAATACATCTGCAAGCGACGGCATTCACCAAGGGTGCGTCGTATCCGCAATTACCATTACAACATAACATTACCATTTGTCATGGTGCACTCTTTGGCCATACCTGGCCCTTGCGCCATAAAACGCCACACATCATCATCATCAAAGGTGCGTCGCACGTGCACCGCATACCGCACTGACTGCCAGGCGCCCAACGAAAGTCTGGCAAGAAGGAATATCCGCCGTGGTGATTTAGCCGCTGTGGTGTTGCGCTGCTAGGCACGAGGTCGCGGGATCAAATCCCCGCCGCGGCGGCAGCATTTCAATGGGGCCGAAATGCAAACACGCCCGTGTCCTGTGCACGTTAAAGATCCTCAGGTGGTAAAAATTTCCGGAGTCCCCCACTACGGCGTGCTTCATAATCAAATCGTGGTTATGGCACGTAAAACCCCACACTTGAAAAAGAAAAAGGAACGATTTTATTCGCTTTCCTTTATTTTCTATCGGCATTTATATGGCATTCAACTTGAATTCACTCTGTGCATTGCTGTATTCTTGAGTCCTCATCTCAAACAAACCGCATACAATGAAAGAAAGAAAACCGTTTCATGCTTAAATTAAGAAAACGGCGAAGGCGGATTTGAAATATCAGGCCGCAGTCGGAGTCATCGCGGCGTTCTAGCTGACGCGGTGTTAACACGCCAACCAACATACACCAGCGCAGCTGCTGGTATAATGCAGTAATGCTCATTCACGAGAGACACGGGTGACCGAGACAAAATGAGTGACAGGTGCGAGGGAGGGGAATCTCCTTCAGTGTTTGACACCCCTCCCCTTTACGCCTCCTCTTGCGCTGGCAGACGGCCAGAGATTGTGCGGCAGCAGACAAAGACTGAATGGGGTGGCAGAAAGGCGTCGGGCCGCAAAACAAAGGCGCCTGTGCCCCCCTCCACTCCGTGTACGTACGGAACGTTCCTGCTCCTTATGCGATTTCCGCCGTCCTAGTTTCGGCGAAGACAACTCAGGGAAGCGGAATGCGTGCGCGGAAGACACTGCGCGAGGAAGAGGCGGAGCGTGGTGGGATGAGAGGAGACCACGGCGGCACGGCAGCGCGTCTCCCGCACGCAGATAATTGCCAGCACGACTTAGTTATTTCGGTCCTCAGCTGATGGAACAGCTTGCGTAGCGGCGTATACGGGCGCTATAGCCCCGGATAAGGCAGTTCGATGTCGCTAGAATTATGTCGTCCGTTGGAGCCATCAAGAAAGATTGCGAGGTGAAACCTCCTATACCGACGGCAGTTCAAGTGAAAGTTCCTCTGTCGCTGTAGAAGCCGGTTTAACGGGCTCCCCGTTTCGAGTGCTCGACTGTTAGCAGCAGCCACATCGAGAGTTTCGTTTAGCCAATTTGTCGGCCCCTCACAAACGCAAGTTTCTGCAGAGCTCTCGTTGTGGCGTGTGCGGAAAATGAAAGCAACAAAATGTGTTTTGCAACTGAGGCAAGAATGACAGAATCGAATGGCTGCAAGCTAAAGAAGAAAAGAAAGAAGAGAAGAAAAAGACAAAAAGAGACGACGCAGAAAAAAAAAAAGGAACGTAACTAGACGGGCGTAATGTGTCCCTCTGAGCGACGCGAATGATGCTTGCGGATGCCGGGCTGGGCGCCGTCGTCTCTGCTCGAGATGGCCCTCTCGAGAGGGAGGAAAGGAGGGAGGAAGGAAAGGAGAGAGGGAGTTGTATAGAATCCGACGGTGCCAGCCCTACTATATGCAGGGCTTGCTACATCAGATTAGGCGTTTGAATTTACATGAGGCGGTGTGAACACGCCGCCCAACAACATCTCCTGGTGCTCGAGGAAATCTAAGTACCGGGCTTCCGAAGTTTGCTGAGCGCGGTGTTATAACCCACTGAAAGTAAAGATGTTCAGCCAAATTAAAGCATACCATACACTTTGCCAGTTTGCACTCATTCTAAGTATACTGTGTCTATCTATAAAATCCGAACAAGTCGCCAGATAACTATTTATCCCCACCCAAATTTGTATCACCGATGTTGCTATTAATTCGGCAAGCTGTGAAATTTCTCCCCATTGTCAAATTCGTCTCCTTGTCAGCTCTGATTGTCTCACGGGGCGGCTACACGCCGATCTGACTGGCTCAAAACCCAAACGTGGCAGAATTTGGCAGTGTCCAGAATAGTACCCTGGCTGGCTTCGCGACGCGTGACAGCGTGATCCTCTACCCTCGATCGGACGATGACTCGAACCTCAATGGCATGGCCGCCAAGGCACGTGGAGGTTCAGCGTGATCTTAAAAAACCACCGAGCGAACTTGAACACTCGCATACGAAAGACAACTGCGCCACCCGCCTTACTTTCCGTGAAAAACGATCTCGTCTCGTCAGCGCACGCTGGCGTCGCCGACGCGCGAGAAACGGATTTCTGCTCGGCGCTTCGGTGTTGTAGCTGTTTTTCACTCGTCTAATGACGGGTGGCAGACAAGCCACTGGCGCCAGCCGTTGCACTCGCACTCCGCATTTTTCTCGTCTCCTGACGCCGACTACCTTCCGGAACGAAGACATACAATCTTTTTGTTTACATGTCCCGCTCCCACGCTGCTCTCATTGTCAAACCGGCGACTGGACGCGTTCTCCTTGATAAATGACTGCGAGCGCGTAATCTGTTAACGGCGCAGTTTTTTTTTTTCTGTCGCTCTCAAGGGCAAACAAACCGCCCCTGTGGTTTCGTGGGTGTCGTGGGCTGTCAAGCTGAGAGTCAGCCCTAGAGGATAAAGTGTTAATGTCAAACTTAAGCTCGGGAGAAGAATGTGAGTGCTGCATGCCTACCTGAAGTGCTCAAATCGGGAGAGGTTGGTTTCTTTCTTTCTTTCTTTCTTTCTTTCTTTCTTTCTTTCTTTCTTTCTTTCTTTCTTTCCTTTTATTTTTTAAATTGCACTCGGTGCACGTCTTAAGGAGCAGCTTAGTTGCTGACCAGTGAATCACAGCATGAAACACGAGTTTGGGCACCGGGGCACTCATCCTATATCTAATGTTTCACGGGGGTACGCGAAATACGCCGGTTGGTCTGTGCATGAATGCGCGAGGCGCAACGGACTATAGCTTGAACTTGGACACTCTCTCGTCAGGCATTATCAGGCATTAACACACACACACACACACACACACACACACACACACACACACACACACACACACACACACACACACACACACACACACACACACACACACACACACACACACACACACACACACACACACACACACACACACACACACACACACACACACACACACACACGCACGCACGCACGCACGCACGCACGCACGCACGCACGCACGCACGCACGCACGCACGCACCACACACACACACACACACACACACACACACACACGCACGCACGCACGCACGCACGCACACACACACACACACACACACACACACACACACGCGCGCGCGCGCGCGCGCACGCAGCTAGCGGTAAAACGCAAGACCAGCCTTTCTAACTGATACCACGTTCATTCCCTGCTGCCTTTTTTGATACATGACCGTTTAAGCGCGCTACCATATACTGCCACAGTTGTTTGGGCTTCCGCTTTCTCGCTTTCTTCTCGTATATAGCCGTGATTGCATGAGCACGTCAATCTTCGTCCGTCAGGTACGTCTTTCCCTAAAGGCCATAAGTTTGGTCCGTACTGTTTTTGCAAATGGCGTTGGGCCCTCCGCTCGTTATGCGCGCAAGCTGCCGGCTAAAACCGTCTGACGACGGAGGCGTCCCTCAGCACGCTCCAATGTATCAGCGCACAGGCTGTCGCATACCGCCTCCATCGGAGCAGCGCGGGGCTCCAACCCTGAAAGGAGCCATCCGAGGAGCTCCAAGTTTACGCGTGCAACCCTTGCTTTCACCGCCCGCCGAGAACGCGTCATTTGTTCCCGTCTTGAAGCGTCTCGGGAATGAAGGCGGTCGGAAAAGCGCACGTCGCGAGTGTGACGTTAACTGATGCAACCGGAAACGAAGCGCCGCAGCTCGACTCGCGCAATAGTTGTTCGGTTATGCACGCGGCGGTCGACTCGTCGTGTTTCCCTCCTAATAAAGGAACAACAAGGATTAAAGTTAGAATCTCGAGAACGCGCCCGCGTTAGCGCTGAAGAAAATGAAGAAAGAGTGATCTGCTTGCTCGGTGGGGTCTAAACGTGTACTTCCTTGTCGATGTCACCCTAACGAGTTCGGTCACACGCGCGCTCACGCTAGGGCACGCGCACAGCTATGGCGTCAAGCTGCTCACAGTTATGAATGGGGTTAGCTATATTCTGCTTTGCCCGAGCGGTGCTCGATGAAGAGAGAGAAGGGCGCACTCCCCTCCGGTTCCTGGCCCGGCGTATAAGGCGAGAATGCGGAAACCCGTCAGTTTGACGCGGGCCTGCAGGTGCCGCGCGGAATGCAAGCAACCAGCGGCAAACAACGCGCGCCCTGGCTCAGTTCGCCCGACGGAAGTGACGCGTGTATTTTTAGAGGTTAAGTCACACGGTGTCTCTTCTTCTCACCTCCATCCTCCCCCAACGAACCCGGTTACAACTCCCCCACCCCCAACGTCCCCAACCTCGGTTCGCGCCAGGCAAGCCTCGATCTGCAGCCCGCAGACCCCGTAGCTCGGGCCCCACGCAGAGTCGCGCATTTATACGATTTGTGCCGCACGCGCTTGCGCTGTGTAAACAATTGAAATAGAATTCAGTAAGTACACCGATCTCTTGAGGCGCTAGGTCGGAAAGTCGCGCGACTATATGCCGCAGATCTCGACTGTCTACTCAGCTCCAGATTGCTTGCGGCGAAAAATAAATGCCGATGCGCTTGGCGTTGTACGAATGGTTGATCTAGAAGCCCGTTTCCCAGCCGCCGCAATTAGCTTTAAACGCGAGAAAATATGGCGAGCGTTACCACCCGAGGGTTTTCTTTCTTTGTTTATATCTTAGTTGTTGATATAGTTAGGTGAATAGTAGGATAATGTTTCTGTGTGCGCTTTATTTTACAGCACTTTGAATGAAAACGAGTGAACAGCGCATGTGCATTTGTAACGACCGTCGTCGAATTTCAGCCGTTCCTCTCAGCCAGCTATAGTGTAGTGCCTTGCGACCAGAGCAAACATATAATTTATATACGGTTTTATATTGTGGAGGAGAGGAGAGGGAAGGGAGGGAGTTGAAAAAAGGAAAAGTCAAAGCGACACTTACAAGGTGACGGTAGAGGGGGAAATTTTGTCCGTCAGTCTCTTATCACTAGCCATCTATATGGGTTACTAAGGGTGCATTATGGCGTGCGATAAGCCGCCTTTTATTGCGTTATTTTTGCTTTCCTTAAGGCGCTCAAGCACGCCGCTGCCACGATAATTCTCGCTTAAGAAGTGCCATCGAGCGGCGGCCTCAATTCATATAAGGAAGGAAGAAAAGCAGGGGTGTTTTATTTTTTGGTGCTTTAAGCTGGTTTCCGCCTTGAGGGCTTTGAACGTGACTCATGAGGGGAAATAGCCGGAGCAGTTTTTAGTATCGCATCTAGTCTGTTCTAAAAGATAATGAGCAAGTGTATTCCGCTCTAAAACGTCGAAAAGTTTATACGGTGCGTAAAAGTCGTTGAAACCCGCTGTCCCCGAGGATTGCACGTGTATATATAATGGAAGAAGCTTGAGGCTGTGCTTCGGTTACGACGCGTTGGGGGGAGCAGGGGAGGTAAGGAACGACAAGGATGTTAATTAAGCTGTTGGTTACAGTTGGCTACCCTGTACGTGATACGGGAGGTAAGAAAGTGAAGGAGAGAAAGGGAAAGGGAAGACACAGGAGTTGAGATATGTCACGATCCCTAGAAAAGGCGTGGCGTATGTCGAGCACTCAGGTCCGTTGCCTTCAGGCACTGTAAAGAGGTGCTCGTGTGGCTCTGTTGGCTGATGAGATGTGAGGAGATGCAGAGTCCTCACTCAGGTAAAAGGTCGATCGTGCAGACTGCTGAAAGCACACTGGAGAATGTTCGGCGAAGCGGAAATAGTGGCAGAGGAGGTGCTCGGTATGGATACACTCTTATCACATATATTGACAGGGCGCACAGGGGTAAGAATGGGCAGCCATATTTCAATGCGACGACAGTGTGAATGAGTGACGGTTACTCGAATCCGGAGCCGACAAAACATTGTGGCATCACATCGTGAGATATTGTGCGGTGAATACAATCGTATACCGACGGATCGAGGCTGTGTCAACTGGGATTTGTGTTATGGGGAGCGCTGCAGCGAGCGGACGTTATCTTACACGCGCAAGATGGCGAAGCTCTCTTCCACTCTTGGCGATGGCATAAGGAATGTCGGCGCTGGCTAATTGGGCAGCGTCATCGGCTACGCGGTTTTTACCAGTGATGCCGCGCAGTTACCAGGAAGCCATTGAACATTTTATCGCGTCCTCTTTCAGCAGCGCAACGGCAGATTTCTTTTATATCGAACACCAGTTGCTCGTAATTTCCACGGCGCGAACTTTGGAATACCTAGAAACCACAGATATTGCCCATTTGCGAGGTGGTTATTATCCGATATATTCTACAGTGACACGAAGAGCGGCGGATTTGGACCCGGTGGATGTCGCGATGTTTAAAATGCTGAACTTGATGGCGACAAGCAGAGACGGGACAACGACGGCGCCCGTAGAAACGGGGATTTGGTGAACAAAGAAAGCACGTACGTAAAAACGCCAATATGAACTGCCTGAGATCCGCCGAGGACAGGCTGGACGCTTTCGCATTTCCTGGATCTGTGTAAGGCTCACCGGAGGCTTTCACAGGCACATATTCTTGCCGCGAGCGAGAAGCTTGCTCAATAACATGAAGTCACGCTCAGCCACAGCGGTCCTAGAAGACGCGTTCTTGGGTCTCCCCTCTTCAAGCGATACAAGGTGCGGTGGTCAAGAATCCGGGATATGTGGCAAATATACTCTCCGAGTGCGTTGAGAGTGGGGGTGGGCGGGTATTTGATGTTTCGAATACGAATCGAATTTTACATACACTAACTATATTTGAGACAAACCAAATATTTCCCGACAACTGACTGTTAAAGTCTTGTTAGTGTTCTCCGCCTGCTAAACAAAGTATCGAAAATTATAAGAAGTGAGCCATCGACAAAGCTTTTCGAAGCAACGCAGAAACAAAATAGGTTATGGAACCTTTGCTTTTGGTTTCGCGGTGGAAGCCTACACGTCAGCCTGTTATATTCATTTGTATACCCTGTCATTTAATCTTTTGGCAGTCTATATAGACAAATATAGCTGTTTTATCTTCTACAAGTCCTTGAAGGTCTGGCCTTTAAGAGCGCGCGTGTTGGTTGTGCCAGAGATGGACGTCCAACACTGGCAGGCTCTACTAAAACATGTATGCCAGAAAGGAAGTTTCGTATAGTTGGTTGTGAGCATAGATCTCGCAGTTGCGCCCCATGTTTTACCGCCGAGAAACTTGGGCGATCGAGATAAGCTCTTTCGTCAATTAAGAAATATGTGGTGGCTCCACGAAAGATACCTGTCGATAATTAAGTTTTTGTAAACAATTTTATTTATAGGAAACCCATTGGTGGTTGACTTAAATAGTGGGCGCCAAGACCAGGTCATAGACTTGTGGGTAAAAGCCACTAACGCACTAATGGCGCTGCGTTGAGTGGCATATATCGTTCCATGTGTCCACACCAAAGGGCTTCGACTTTGAAAACTGTAGCGCATATTTAGTGTTTCGCGCGACCGTTCGGGCAAACAATCGTTGCTGAAAATGTCGGTGTACGTGCGGGAATACTCTGTTCGGACCACCCAAGTGTATGAAATGTGCGCACTATACTTGGAACGCAGCAGCACCAGAGGTTTATCCGGTAGTAAATAATTGCGCACGCGAAACGTTCTCGCAAGAAGCAAACGCCGCGGTCTGCAGCCAAAAGAGGTCCACGAGACGTCGCCCCATTTCGCGAACTTCGTTCTGACAGCGCCGTCGACGAACGTACAGCGCGCATCTCTTAAGGAACGCCACGCAGTTCGCGCTTTACACTTGTACTGTAATTGTTTCGCCTCTATCCGATATCTCCGCCAATGCCTAATTGTTGCGCAAGGAGAACACTATGGCTCTCAACTCGAGAGTCGACCCGACCTTGCGGGGCCGGTAATATATGTACGCGAAGGCTGCAATTAGCCGCCGGCTGCGTCAGTATACACAGAGCGCATCATATGCGCCATGCAAGCTTGAACTCCACTCTCCCGTGCGCGCTTGCAGAGAGAGGCGAAAAAAAAAGCCAAGGTGGGAGTTGCTCCGTGCATGACAGCGTGCTATAAATAAGTTCCCTCCAGAAGAGGCATCCGCCTCGCCCTTCGTACTTTAGTGAACCACTTTGCAATAGGAACGCCCGTAAACGCTTGCGAGGCGACAAATGTTTGCATGGGCGGCGTGAAAAGACCTACACGGCGTGCTCGCCAGCGAGCACGTATGCTCTATACACGCGGTCGATGATGTCGAAATGTGGGCCAAGCTTGGGCAGAGAGGGGCGGAGCCACTGTATACGCAACGCTGTTCATGACTGCATGTGCAAAGCACGGCGGCACGCTGACACCGATCGCTTTGCTGGCGTGGACGGATGTCGCGACCGGAGGTGGTAGATGTAGTAAAGCTTCCTTGCATCGTTTCCTCTCGGCCTCCCCTATAGTTTATTATTATTATTATTATTATTATTATTATTTTATTATTATTATTATTATTATTATTATTATTATTATTATTATTATTATTATTATTATTATTATTATTATTATTATTATTATTATTATTAATACATACGCGATCATGAAAAAGCGATTGTGTGTTCTCCAGCTCCTTTCCCGGGCATGCATGAAATATGTTTGGAATTCGATCATAGCAACGCAATCGTGGTCAACATGCTCAGCTTATGTGCCGCTGGGCCGAATTCAGCGCTTTCTCACATTTCTTGTTATACCAGCACGAACGCTAATCCACCGAAATTTGCCACTTTATCTCGCAGTTGTATGCCTATTTTACAACGAAGCACTTCCAAGACCGCATTCGTGCGGCAGGGAAGGTCGGCGTCGTACGGCGGTGTGCTCGGTATCGAGAGCCAGTTCGAAACACTAGAGGGAATGTAAATGTTGGGAAAATAGAGAGAGAGCCAGAGATCTCTTCGCACGCACTTCACCGTAAGCTTTCCACACTAACGGGTGCCGTAGTAAGCGGAGTGAAGCGCACTCGTATATGCTCACTTTTAGAACGTATGCACACTCGCGAGTTCACGGAGCAGGCTCACCACCAGACGCTCTCGCGCGCGCTCGACTTTGCAGCAAGCACTCGTTCGATTCTTTTCATGGTATACCGACGCGGCGTATACGTAGACGGCATGGGTGCGCCCCGAGGACACACCTCCCTTAGTGTATCTGCTCTCGACGCGGCTTATAAAGGAACGTCATAAAGGGGGCTTCGCATGGGCTTGTGTAGCCACCGCGCAGGGTGTTGCCGCCGTTAATTTTACGGCGTGGTGAAGCGGCGCGAGCGCTCGTCTATACTCGTTGCTCGTCCTTTTCCTCCTCCCAACTCCCCCGCCTATAGCTGTACGCTCACAGGGAATAACGCATGCACAGACAGATCGAATGTGTGTTAGGTATACACACCTCTTGGGGTCTCTATATACACATACTATATGACAGCTCGGCCCCGGCACGTATACATATGCGCGTACTACTCGCGTTGTATCTGTATAGGGCGGTCGAGCTCTTGAAACCCAGTTTGCTCGATCGGGCCTGTCGCTCTCGCTGTGGATTTTTTTTTCGCCTGCTTTCTTTCTCTCGTTCGCGGCCTATACTTTTACTCGCAAGGTCGATGGCCAAATCGTCCTTTCGAGCGATCGTGTACCGCAGACACCATCCGATGTTAATTCGGTTGCTGCGTACATGCTGAGGGCGTTGATGCACTTGCCTGGGTGGCATACTGCGGCTTTGCTCGTGTGCGCTGTTGGTTTGGGAGAATGAACCTTGGTGAATTCAATACGTATATTGCCTGCTTCTTGGTTCCTTTCGGGTTGATATGCCGTGCTCGTGAGGTGTGCGGAGACATTGGCGTTGGATGCGAGACAAAAGCCCCGAGGTCATTGCGATGGTCGCTTAGCTGCCGCCGCGAGCGTGCGTGCATCGATGTCAAGCATTGATATTAAGGACACATGACGCTGAATGCTGTCGGCACGCAAGGCAAGTTTTCGCGGTCACTTCCGCAATACGCCTCGAGTAGCTCAACAGTTACATGTGGTATACCCGTGAAGCCGCTTGACGTTATATAGCAGTCCCAACAATGTTCCATCTGCATTCAGAGTGTGTGCACAACTAGCGGAAGAAGCGGGTAACTTCCGGGCACACACGCAGAACGTGAAACAGGGTGCAGCAGATATTCGCGGCCCATGGGTAAACGTCCCTTGCGACTCGTGGCCGAGGACCGGAAAAGCCAGCGAAACAGCGCAATAAAGATGTTTACCAAGCGCCCCTTCCCTCCACCCTCAAGTGTGCGTTGTTTCGCAGTAACCGCGTGCAGCGATATCTAGCGTCAGTAGACAGGTTTCCATATAACGAAGCTGTTAGTGCGCAAGACGATGGTTTGGCTGTTGACTGGCTATTGTGATTTTTCTGTGCATGGGTGCCAGCAGGTCACGAATTACCATTGCGTGCGGACGATCGATGTCGGCAGTTTCTGATCTCGGGTTGGCCGATGCGGAACTCTAAATTACACAGCGCTGCACTGTTTTACAAGGAGGTGGACAAAAGCTCGATACATACAGCCGAGCTAGTCGGCTGCGCAGATGCTTCACGTACAGTTTGGTGCGCCTTCGAGCAATGTTCACTCTTTGCTCGCCAGAGCAAGCAATATTCGCGTGTACGTATACGTATACGTATTTCCGGGTCCGGCTAACAAACGCTGCTCGTCCCGATCGAAGCCGATAGAGAGAGCGAGTCGTATGTTGGCACGCTAACCGCTGCCCCGCTGGGCGCTGTCTGTACGTAGAAAAATGTGCATGCAGCGCATGCATATGGCCGCTCCTGGAGAACCAAGTCGCACGGAGGACAAAAGAGCCCGCATAATATGGGGACCAGCCGGAGGTCTGAATGAATTGCACGGCGGCCTCTTGCCGTACGTCCGCTCTCTACGTGCTCCCGCATGACAACGGGCAGCGGTACGGTCGCAGACACAAAGCGGGGTGCGTGACCGCGCTCGGAATCGCCGACTTCAAGGAGCGGTTAATCGTTATGACGACTGCCGGCGGTCGCGCCGACAGAGATGACTTACTGAGGACGACGGTGGCAATAGGGGCGCGACACCACGCAGCGGGGTATAGCTTCTGTAAAGGGTGATGCGCTACTTCCGCGTTGGGCGACTAGCCGACACACACACACGCGCACGCACGCACGCACACACGCACGCACGCACACACACACCACATGCGCGCACACGCTCTCTCTCTCTTTCTCTCTTACATTTCATTATTTAACTTTAATTTTTGGCTGGATATCTTATTAAGCTGGCACCATTTGGAAATGGTAGATTAAAGGAAAGTGCGCGGCAGGTAAGAATGAAATGAAGGATGAAATAGGAGTGAGATCGATTGTTGAAAAGCAGGAAGTTGTGGGATGAAGGTGGCGATGTTAGATGTGCACAAATGCGGCTCTCAGTGACCTCTTGAGCACAGTCGTATATACGTGTTCATTGTGCTGGAGAACCTTGCACCGGAGTGCTAAAGGCCTCCCGAAGGTGCTTGGCGCTCGCACCCAGATGGGCAGTGATGCGGCAGCGCACCCTTTGTGTCCCTGACCTCGGTGCACTTTGCACGCACACACCGAGCGCGGTGACTGAATTTCCTCGCCACACGGCGCATGGTTATGTCCGTCCGCTCCTTGCGCACCGCGACGCAGTAAGGAGCTAGGGCTCTCCTGGGCTCATAAGATGCCTTCCCAGTCGCGTCCCTCGCTCCTAAGCACTTCCTCCTCTCTCTTTACCTTTTCTTTCATCTGCCGCTAGCGGCCTTCGCAGTGTAAAGCCTAGTGCACCGCAGCCAGCGGGTTCTTTTCTGTGTGCGTAATTCACAGCAAAGGCCAGCCCCTCGAAGAGCAACCGAGCGGGCCCTGTCGCGTCTGGCTAAAGCAAAACGCCGCGTCTGGAACTTTGCTTATGTGCTTCAATAATTCTACATGCTTTACGTGAGAATGACAATTGAGCGATGCGTAATTCTTATCGCGTTTGTTAGTACATTTGTGGAAACCGTGCGGATGTGTTTCGGTAAGGGTTGGTCACTTTTTCTTCGGCAGCAAGAAAATGTCATCAGGGAGGAGGTTGGAAAAACCACTGATAGCGAGAGTCACACATAAATGTAAATGACGCAGAAGAACCCGGCACAATGAAAAAGACCAGCACACAAATTTGTGTATCCGGTCTTTTTAATGGTCCTGTGCTTTTTTGCGCCATTTACAATCACCCATAGAAACCAATTCACCCAGTTCTTTATCTTACTACATCAAGAGTTATGCCAGAATGCCATAGCATCATGGCGGTGCCTTCTGTGTTGCGCGCTATATACCAAGATACGTCTTATTTTTCTTGCGGTACGCAAGCCTCAACCAGACTCTGCAACTTGCCCGTTGCTTTGAGTTTGCTTGTTAGTGGGCTTTGCGATTGTTCTTTCTCTCTATAGCACCGTCATTCATCATAAACATCTGTATAGGAGCATGCAAGGCCTGGTAGCGAAATGAAGCAACAACGCGAGCTTTCTGCCCGTATTACACAAACGAACTGGCTCATAATGCAACGTCATAAAAATAAAGGGGTCTTATAGCGGATTTCTGAATACACGCCAAAGCCGGAGCACAGTATCGTAGAGAGAGAGAGAGAGAGAGAGAGAGAGAGAAGTGGTGTTCCGAGGCGCTCGAACACGATCGCACGCGACAGACTGGTGCGTCTGTGTGTGACAAGGTGGGAGGAGGCGCAGGGGCACCATGCAAACGACTTAGGCGAAGCGTCGTGCCGCACTGATGCGCGTGACCCGCCGGCGAGACGGAAGACGCTCAGAAAGAAGGTTGGCGTCGCTGGTTGGGGGGCAAGTCGATAAGAGGGGGGACACCTTTTCCTTCGCATTTCGGTGTCTCCCATCTACTCTGTACATAGTGCACGTATGGTGGTGGTGGTGTGGCGTCCCTATACACCAGCATCTTCCACGAGGAAGCCGCGTGCGGGGCGAGCAAGACGAAGCGGGTCGCGCCGCGATGGCCCTTGGCCTCCGACCTGTGTCGTCTGGCGCGCAGGGGTGGTCGGCCCCAGTTCCTCGTATGCGCACCTCACACCGACGGTAAAGAACAACGGACTCGGATATCAGTAGGTAGGGGGTGTTATGCACGTTTATTTTGTGTTCCAAGGCGAGATCGCGGAAGAACAAAACGCTGACCGTGGCACGAAAACGTGCCACGGTCAGCGCCTGCAGATAAATTTGGACGGCTGGATTTTAGAAGCTCTTCCTTTGTGAAAAAAAAAAAAAAAAAACATTCGTCAGTGACCAGCGCCTCCGAGACAGCCTCGTTCGGTATCGCGATTGGTTAACGTCGATTCTTGTAAATCGGTCCTGTGTGCACGCTAGTATACGATAAGCCTCGAAAGTTAGGCCGCATAACCGCGGTTTTGTGCTGTGCCTTTGAAATAGAAGGAGCGTTGAAGTGTTTTTTTACCGGTTTTTGTCTCGTTCTTGCAAGATCTAAAAGTTACATCGTCTGCAGTAATCAATAATGGGCGGAGCAGAGTTTCGACAAGGGGCCTCGTCTTTGTCAGGGCGTGCGGTATTCGTGGCTGCCCTGACGAATACCCTTGTCGAAAAGTTGGCTCCTAGCATGATGCTTGCCTAGTTCGTTGATCACTTCAAGTCTTTATCTTCCTGTCACCCCTTTGTCTTGTTTGAGGTTTAGACCGAAACGTATCTTACGAAAGTGTGAAACGTACATATTGAAAAGATACACTAATAAGAGTGCACGAATGACTTCTAACGGCGAAGCTGTTTAAGCCAGCCGTAATTTGTGGTGGGTAGCAAGACATTACCAAGAAAGTAAATAAACTTTCATGTCGAGGTAGGATACGAACCCGCGTTCCCCCGGTCCCAAGGCGAGCGTCGTAACCACAGGCTATACAGCCATGCACGCCACGCAGAACGTGCATTTGTTGTTGTTGTTGCCTCAAAACATTTATGCGAACCATATGAGTGCGTTCGAGCGTCGACGTCTTCGTCCACAGCTGGCGCGTTCGTACGCTCCTGCTCTTCGAGGTGAAGAGGTTTTGCGCGCTATGAGAGCGAGAGGGAGACGCATTCACGGAGCGGGTCTCCTGGACCGCGGTGTCGGCATTCGAACGCGGTGTCGGTGTTGCAAGCTGCGCTATGCAACGCGCAGTGACGGCCGTGAGTCCGAGACCCGCGAACAGAAATTGTCATCATCATGAGTAATAAGATTAAAAGTTCGCGCGCACTTCCGGAAAATGCTGGGCTACGATCGCCCAGCTTCACTGTTTCAAGCGTTGCGCGGCCGAGTGCAAGGTTAAGCGTTTTTTTTTTTTTTTTTTTTTTTTTTTTTGGCATCCGGCTCCTTTTCATGCGCGAAGTCTAGAGCCCGTCGATTGGTAAAAATTCCAGCTTTTGGTAGTCTTGCCATCTGCGAAGAACAGCAGTCCTCGTTGAATGCAATTCAGTGATCAATATGTCCTGTCGCAGCTATTGGACGCTGCCGCATGATCATTCCGTGTTCATGAGGACACAGACAAAGTATACGTATATAGGCTCATGGGTCGGCAGAATATATAAGCCGATACTCACTCATGTGTACTCGCTCCCATTTCCAGTCGCGTCCACTCATACCAACACTTAATCGCGTTCAGTCACCTCCATTCATACTTACCGGCGCCCACTCACGCTCATACTCGCCTCGGTAACCCACCGTCACTCGTCCACATACATACTCACATCCGCTCAAAATCACCGTCACTGTCTTTCGTTTGAACTCACGTAACCGACACTCGCACCCTTTCATCTCACGTCCACTGACACCCTTTATCAATAACTAGCGCTCCATTTTACGCCTGCCTGTGAAATGAGTGTGGAGACAGGATGGATTAGTGTACTCGTGAGTGAGTATGCCGACCTATGCTTAGGCTATACATCTCGATGAAGCATGCGCACTATACAAATCATATGCGACAACATATCAGACTAGTGCGCAACAGTTGCTCCGTCGGTTAATAAATATCCAAGTCTTAATTATGCTTCAAAATTATGAAGAATATTATCGCGCTGTAATTTGGAGGAATGCAGCGCAGAACGCATCATCGCTCGGGACAAAGAATGATACTCGACTGAGGACACGAAGTGCAACGTACTGCTTTTACTTGTTTTGTGGTAAAAAGAGCAAAATACGTGAGAAATGATATGCCTAACATACAGCTGTATGTTCGCAACATTTTGCAATTTGTGTGTATCGTGTGCAAGAAAAAAATATAGAAGCCTATATTTATAAAACTTTCCATGCGTAAGAAACAAATTTTACATGGCAGGGTACATTTGGTCGGCTTCTGTCGTGGTCCAGCGCGCAGCGAAATGTGCAAATTTACTGCGCTGGTTGTTTGTACATCGGGTGACTTTTATCCCGCTGTTTGCCGGATGAAAACTATAAACAAGAAAAAAGCGAGATTTTTCTATAATACACAAGACACTGTCCTTGCGTTGACCATATCGCGTGTTTCATCTCGTGGTACTAAAAAGCGCGTTCCAAATTACACAACAGTATACCAGTGCAAACGCTTTCGATTCCATATAGCGCCTGAATTCACAAAACGTTTTGCTCGCATGGACTGTTCGCGGCATTGGCCATCCCTTTTCATTAATAACATGTTGGCTATCGCAATTGGCTGGCGGCTGCCCTCACAAACCACTCCACAACGTACGAATTGCTTTGTAAATATGGGCACCTACCTGACAGAGCTAAAAACATCGGCCGCGAGTCAAACCCCAAACATCGCGTGGTGCGCAACGCGACTGACTCGGCTGCACATGCCTGCCCGCAGAACGCGTGCGGCGGCGCAATTGCCGCTGTATACGCATTCCGCCGTCGTTATCTGAGTATCTCTGGTTAATGAGTGTCCTTGCGTGCGCCTCAGTTTACGGTGGCTGCTGGCGCGTGGCTGCGTTCTGCGTCCGAATCACTCAGAACCAATTTCAAGGCTTATCAGCAGAATGCATCGTGACGTATGCATGAGCACCGTGTACAAATGAGCGCTAATAGATCTTGGTGCTTACTCCAGATAACGCCTGCGGTCACTGCCGTGTTCCCGATAGGCATCGTGTTAGGCGACCTCTCTCGTCAAACCGCAGAACAAGTTGCAGTGAGATTTCAAGATCAACCGTTAATCGGGGAATAGCAGGCATTGCCGGAAAAGGCGAAGGAGGACGACGTATGTGTTTGCGTGGCTCCCGCTGTCACAAGTATATAGCTTTAAACTCCAGGGTATATATAGCACAGTTGATTTATATCGTGCTCAGGGCAGTGTGAGGAAGGGCGTCACAGGGGGTGGCATTCGCAGAGCAGTTCGTTCGTGTAGAACGGTTCGTAAAGATTAACAGGCACCGACCAACTCTGAGAGCAAACGTGTTATTGGAGAAGGCGACCAACCAACGACAATCATTCTAAGGAATGAAAAGCTTTTTTTGAATTCAGAGCTCGAATTCACAAAGCTTTCCTTTCGTTAGGAAATTTTGTTGTTGGCTGATCGCCTTCATTAATGATATGTTCGTTATGGCGAGTGGCTGGCGCTTGTTCTAACAACTTCGGCGTACGAAGTGTTCTGTGAATATGGGCCCAGGGGGTCGAATTCGCAAAATTTCGTTTTGGCTGTCGTTGGTCGAACGCCTTTGCTAATAGCATGTCCACTGTCACGATTGGCCAACGTCTGTTCTTACGAACCGCTGTTGCATACGGCATGTGTTGTGAAGGCTTTATAAGCAAGTAGCACAACAGCACTGTGGGAAGACTGCTGCGGACCGCTTTAGGAAGTACGCATCTGTGCGGCGTGTGCCCCGGGGTGGTCAGGGATAGCCTGTGAGCGCGTGTCGTCGGTATATTCCAGCTTGCAATTATGTTCTGTGGATCATTTTCAACGAACACATTTGTACACGTATGTTCTGTGGTTCGCTGTCATCCCTTTAGTTGCAACACGTACTTGGCCTACGGACTAACGCTGCCAATGCAGGTGCTTTTAACCTTCTTTAGAGACACTTGCCTCAATGAGATACTTAGTTTGTTGAGTGTTGTGTGTTTTGTGTATGTGCATATTACAAGTTTAGATTTCATCATACCCAGTATTATGTTAGGCATGCCGCCAGGCAATCCTCTCCAGGATTCATTAAAGAGCCACGCACCTCGCTGTCTCTGTAGTTCGCGTCATGCTTATTGAATATTACTTTCGTGCTCCGCCTTTTCCTGATCGTGAAGGGCTGCTTACGAACCCTTCCAAGAAGCCAAGTCGCTTCGTGGCTCAATGGTTAGCGTGTCCGGCTTGCAACCACCCACCGCCGCAGAAGTACAAGTGCGATCCCTAACGGTTGTTGTAGGCAAAGTTTTGTTTTTTTCTTCGTCATATGTATGGGTTACAGTACATCCGAAGGTCGGGATGCGGTGAGGCAAAGGAGGTGGCTTGGCGACAGTTGGGCACCGACGGCGTAAAGGAAAAAGCTTAGGGATTGGGGACGGAGACAGTGTGTACCCTGTTCCGAGTTCTTAACTATATTTTCGCCGTAAAAAGTGGGTGATATTTAAAGATCGGTTATGGCTTACCTGAAGTTATACTGAAGAAGGCCAACAAACACGCACGTATATAACATATGCCTACGGGTGAACTCGGGCTTGAAAGAAATCGAGTGAAACCACGGAGGGTTCCCGGAACACACTGACATTGCTGGTAGCAGATGAGCTAGTTAACGGTAACGATAAATGTTTCTTAAGGGGCTTTACCTTAAAGTATATATTTAAAAGACTTATAGCTTTACCTTGAACATCGGTGGTTGGCTTTATTGCGGGAATGCTATGAGATTTGAGTAGGTGTCTTCTTCTCTGTGCTCCCGTTAGGTAGCCGTTCGTCGCACGATGATATTGTGTACTATAGCTATAGCTTTCTCTGATGCGTTTTAAGTGCGAAAGGTCCTGGTGCAGAGCGACACCAATATTTTGAACCTAGCTAGGCCGCTTCAGAACCAAATACAAGACAGCAGTGTGTAATATATGCGTATTATTAAATGTCTTACACCCCTTCACCTCTTAACATTTTTTTTTTTTAACATGCCGACAACAGGTGAAAATAGATAGCGCAACGAGCACGTTAGGTATAGATGCAGTTGCGCCGAGCTCGAATAAGTTCTATTTCTTTCGAAACAGTTGCTTTGCTTTCCTGCTCGTTTCGCTGATGCTGACGCCGAGGAGATCCGCGGCGCGTGGCCGCCGTATCGATGAGGTACCGCGCTTATATGGTCTAATCGAGAAAGAGCCCTGGGAACCTCGCGTCACAGCCGAAATATCGATTTTCTTACCAGCTTTATAATCACGTATTGCCTCTCGCTCTTCTCTCTCTGTCTTACCCAGGACACTGCTCGGTCTTTGTAAATAACACCTCTGCTACTTCCTGTGCCCATTTAAAAACCGGTGGTCAGGTTTTGTCGCAGACGCAGTTTCTGTGGGATACACAGGAAGAGACTTCTGACAAGTATATAAATGCCAAATCCAGCTCGCCTGCCATGTGAGAACCCATGCATGCGTAGGAAACACGCGTGCCGATGCGGCAAACACGATCCTGCTTGTTGTTGTTGTTGTTGTTGTTGTTGTTGTTGTTGTTGTTGTTGTTGTTGTTGTTGTTGTTGTTGTTGTTGTTGTTGTTGTTGTTGTTGTTGTTGTTGTTGTTGTTGTTGTTGTTGTTGTTGTTGTTGTTGTTGTTGTTGTTGTTGTTGTTGTTTCACTTCGTCGGCTTGGTGGATCTGCGTGCTATACTTATCGTAGTCAGCCCAGCAACTCTAGTACTCCACCAAAGATGCAGAGTGAACTGCCGGCCAGTGATTCAATGCTGCTGCGGACTGTGGAACGAAGGGACGACCTAGGCGTGAAGCATGCGTTGTGGTGACGCAGTTGCCACGTCATATCGACTCCGGAGATCGAGGTGTTGGCTTGCTGTGTGGATCCATGTATAGTTGCATCCATTGGAAAGGAGAAAGGTGTTTAAAGCTAAAGCAAGCAATACAAAATGAGTTAGATTGTGCGTTTCGCATTCCGTAAGGCTGGGCCATGTGGTATTTAACAACACAGTCAGCCGACACTTACTCTCCCGGGACTCGAAATTGACAAGCACAGAATTGAAAACTGGACCGCGGTATGTGTATTACATGGCAAAATGTAAACGAGTCACGACGGAAGCAAGGGGAAGAGTGCGGAGACCACTTTTTCGCCGTTGGTTGCCGTCCAGAATGGCATTGCGTGGCGAAGGTCCTGAATGTTGCTAGGCTGTGCGAACCCGGTGGGCGTGATTAAGTATTGTCCTCTGGTTCAATGTTCGAGGAACGAAAGTGAGTAAAAAAAAAAAAAAGAAATTGGACTGAGTCGAGTAAACGCGGTAAGTGAGGGAAGCGGCGGGCTGTCAAACTCTAAACCGTCGAATTAAAAAAGGAACAAAATGATGGAGACGTAGGTGAACCCGTTCTGCGCCAGCGACAGACTTACTGCATCAGCCACCTGGAGCCACCGCCGAACGTGGTTCGCGTGGGCTGCCAATGCGCGCGCTTTCTGATGGCATCGTGTGCTCTCGCTGTGCTGTTGTCAGCAAGGTTTCCTTCTGTATTTTTGTTGTTGTCGCTTAAGCTTTGATCGCGACGTGGGGCTGGGCCGATACGCAGTAACAGCGGCGACCACTGTGGCGAAAAGCGAAAGCTGAGAGCAAACGTGTTTGGCCTTGAGACACATTTGAGCGCTGCCCAAGGCGGAGCCTTCCGGTAAACGTAAAGAGGGCGGGAGGGAATTCAGCACGCAACAAGAAGGAAATAATCAAGGAGGGAATGCAGATTTGGGTGTTGGCCACGTAACATGCCGCGCGCTCTATGATAGACGCGGAGGTGTGTTCTGCCGCAACCGCTGTACCACCGTTAAAACCTTGCCGTAACCCCGCACCCCTATCCCTGGTCTACAAAAAAAAAAGAAAAAAAAAAGAAAAAAAAAGAAAAAAAAAACAGGAAAAAACAGGAAAAAATACAAATAAAATAAACAGTTCGGCTGGATTTTCCGCAGTTTGTTTTTCCCCTTCCATTCAAGGATACTTGAATAATAGCTAGAGTTAACCTAATCTGCTGGGAGACACCGCACAGCTTGCGACTTTAAGTGAGCGGTTCTGATAACAGCCGATGCAACCAACCTCTGTTCTTAACGGGGGCAGGTTCCTTGCCAGCAAGGTAAATCCGTTCATCACGGTTCGCTCTCGTAACAGGTACCTTGGAGCGGACACTTCGCCCATTCTGGCGTGCTTCTCTTAGAACCACGTATTGACAACACGGTGGTTCGATAACATTACACGCTTGTTCAACCTTGGATAGATACATGTTTTAGCGACCACGCCTCCACGTGTCGGAAAATAAGGCCGTCTTGAAAGGTCTTCGGAAAGACCTGCGCGTACGTGTGCTAGCGTGTGTGCGAGCGTTCACGAGCGCTACCTTCCCACAATAGCTAGACACCTGTGAAGTGTGGTATACCATGCGGACACCTAAAGTAAACTCTTTCGTGGAACATGTATTGTTCTTGCTCCCTTGGTGAGATGACTACCGTTGCTGCAACTAATAAATACACTCAAATGAAGACGAATATTTCTGCTTCACCGTGAACACGTCGTTTGTTGAGGCTAACGTTGAACTTGGTTCATGCTATTAATTTATACCCTGGGTTCTAGCTCATCCCGGATGATCCAGGAAACTGGTCTCGCTGTTCCTCAGTAAGCCGTGCAGCGTTGCAATACGGTCATTATCATCTGCTTGTTTTCTTTTCTTTTTTTTCCCGTTACATAATCGTAAAATGAGTGCTCGTTACGTGCAAAAGGTTAACTTTCGGACATCTAGATATCTACCTTGTCGCTCTAAGACTCTGTCTATTACGGTCAACCCAAAGGCATATAGTTAATATACATATATGCTTGGGCATCTCGTGACTTTACGATTGCAGCTTCGCGGCACTGATATGGTATACTTATATAATTTATGCTCATTCGTCGCGCATACGCAAGATGATGACCGCACGTTGGCGGGCGACCGCCGCCAGGGAGGAATGGAATGAATATCCACTCTCCCCAAAGCTGCGCCTATTTCGACGGAGAGCTTGCTGGCAGTGAAAATGACGGCGCGGAACGCATAAGCTACTAAACCAAAATAAAGAAAATCGCTGTATTTAGGCTACATAGTTAACACGAACCATATATACTTCAAAAAAAAACCTCTTACGCTAAAATTAATCGTACGAGAAAATTCCGGCGAATATGGATGCTGGACATGCCATTAGCGAAGGCGGGCAGCCAGTGCACAGAGATCACTTAGGGACGAGAAGCTTTGTGACTTCGACCCCTGGCATTTTTTTTTTTCTATGGGGAGTTCCGATTAAGGAAGAGAAAAAGCTGAAGAAGAAACGGAGAGAACGTATGCAAGGGCTTCGGGTGGGCGTTCCATTCGCGAGCTTTATCGTCACGCGAAAAGTCCCGTCATTTAGGTAATCTGACATCTCTTGCGCGCAGTTAAACGCCTTGGGGCTGAGATGCAACTATATACGATTCGGCCACAGAAAGCGGGGTGCAGGCCGGCTGCACGAGCCTCGCTACAGTTTTTTGACGGCGCGTATTTGTATTAATGCGACGTCCTTCTAGGGGCGCATACTTCGGTGAGCTGCATTATCGGCCCACGGCGACCGAGCAGCGTCGGTGCGAGTACTTAGGGCCGGGGGAAATGGGAGCACTCAATCTTTCAAAAAGGTCGCCACCTGCTAGCCGCGGCTGCTCACCGGTGATTCGCCCACGCGAGGCATTCCGCTGAGGAGTGACCGCACGGAGCTGCGCACTGACTTGTCCCTGGCGGCTGTCATGCCTGACTGTGTATGAGACTGTTGCGTCATATGCACTGGCTCTCGTACATTCTTAAGGCGTAGGCGTGCGGGCACCTGGGTCCGTATTCGTAAAAAAGCGTTCTCATCCTAAAACTGTTCGTACAGAGCAAGTACCAACTAATCGTGTTGTCGGGCATATTATCCTGAGAGATTATACTGGTCATTAGGTAACGGCAATAACGTATAACGTACGAAATGTTTGTGAATCCAGCACCTTGTGTGTTGCCGGAATTGTTAGCGGCACGATTTGCTGGGACGATCTTGCTAATACCTTTTCGAAAGCGTTTAGGTACATGGGTCAAATGATGCCGCGCACTAGAAGCTGTACATATTCCGTTCATCGTCAACGCTAGCGCGCAATCCAAATGACTTCAGTCCTGAGAAAACGAGGCCAATGTAGAGTGTGATATGCTCAATAAAATCGCGAATTATTGCTTCGATAGCTATACGGGCTCACACCCCTGGTCGTTTTGGTGTCCGCCGGTGCCCGTCCAGGAAATAACAAAGTGCTTTGCGCGGTGTTTGTAAAGATATAAAGAAAACAATTGTGCAGATCATATGCACTGTGGGAATCAATATTATACGAAGCACTTGGCAGGTACCATGGCTATACAGGATTGTTTGGGGTTCCGCAAAACGATACCAGCTGGGCCAGCGTGTTCCTGCAAATTGAGTGGTTGTGTGTATGGGTCGCGAGCATACGTGTCTGTGACGACAACCACATTGCATATATACGATCGTATGACAGCAATGGCGTGAGTTCTACGCCGGCCGTTCGACGCGAGCTGCGACATGAATTGAATTAAATTCTCGGGCATGACGTGCCAAAACCACGATTTGATTATGAGGCACGCCATAGTGGGGACTCCGGGATTAATTTTGACCAGCAGGTAGTCTTTAACGTGCCTCCAATGCACAAGACAGTGGTGTTTTTGCATTTCGCCCGTAGAGAACATGACGAGTGTTGGGATATGCATATATGGTTGACGTAAGCGAGAGAAACACAGATTGTGATGTCATCAGTGACTACGTGTTATACAATCGCACGTACAGTCCCAGCGGAAAAAGATTAGCACTAATGACTGGCGGCCGGAGCGGCAAAATCACGACACGCGGCACAAGTGACTGGTGGCTGGAGCGGCAATATCAAGACACGCTTTCTGACGGCCACCCCTGCTTCGGGAAATGGAATGTGCCGCTCCGGCCGCCAGTCACTTGTACTGATCTTTTTCCGCTGGGACTGCACATATGGCTGTGCCATGTGGTGTATGTTAAAACGACGATGGCATTTGTACTTGGGCGAAAAAATGTTAACACTTGATTAACTTGGATGATCATGAAGTCTGTACAATGTCGCACAGTTTCTATGTATATAGCGCAAACTGCTACGAGAAAAATACTGGCCAAAGTGGGCCGGTCCCGGAGGTAGGGCAGTCTAACACAGTGCCGCAAAGCGCGATCTGTCACAAGGAAAGAAGACAACAAAGTTGCACTGGGTGCACGCGCCGAGTGTTTCAAGGAACTGGAACTGGAACAACAACCCACAGCACTTAGCCCTCTAAGGTTCACCGGAAAGAAGTCCACAGTCCAAGGAGCTAGCTGCAGCTTTGAAAGGAGGGAAGCATGCCTGCGATCGTGGCCTAATGGTTAGAGCACTCAGCTGCTGTGCTCGACGAGAGAGGCCCCACATCGGTCGCACATTGTTTTATTTTTCTTAAAGCGAGGCAAGACAGAAACCTACCTACCGCACTGTGCCAATTGAATGAGGCAAAGAATGCTTTGCATTGAAATTGCTGCTTCGCTCATATAGTTCCAAACAGTGACGCGATAGGTGCAAGATTGCCAGTCGAAAGTTTTACCTTTGAGCGACTCCAACGCTATGCAGCGATGGAGAGCGATGCTACAGCGATGGAGAGCGCGGTCGCTGGGCGACATGATTGCCGCCAGTGAGAGTATCGGCTGACGCGTTATGATTGGCCGACGACACGCTAATCCGTAAATGTGGTGGTTCGATTCGGACAGAAAAGAGGCCATCGGTGACACGAGGAAAAACAACTTTATCGTGCGAGGACTTGGATGCGAACTGAGTGACGAAAGAACAACAAATAGGCACGATGCAATTAAAAACGCTGTTCGTTCGTATGACGCTCTTACATTAACATCTATATAGCATGTTCCCGTGTAATACACTCCTGATCGATACCGAAGGCCCACTGACGGGCTGTCGTAACACGGATCACGATAATGTGTTAATCACGTACACTTTAACTGTACTAACAGAATTTTGGGCGTGTATGAGCTTCAAATCACTATGCACGATGTAGTGGAAGCGCATGACTGATTGCTCCTTCGTTGGATAAATTAGGCGACATGTTTACAACAAAGCCTTGCAAGTCGTCTTCGTTTGTCGGACACGGCAATGCTGCTATTTTCCGTTTATTCCTGGCATTTTTTGAAAGATTAAACATTAGAGACCAATACACTATGGATACCACAGAATGGGTACCAAGAGAAGGGAATCGCAGAAAACTAGATGGGGTGATGAAGTTAGGAAATTTGCAGGTGCAAGTTGGAATCAGCTACCACAAGAGAGGCCTAATTGGAGGTCGCAAGGAGAGGCCTTCGTCCTGCAGTGGACATAAATATAGGCTGATGATGATGATGATGACACTACGTAGCTACAGAAATAACCAAATTCCTTACTGGTCATTCGTCCTGAAGAACGGCGTTCGCTATTCCAAGGTTAGCAGTGAAACGAAAAGATGAATAAAACTGCAATGCGAACCGATCATAGGTGAAATAAAGGAGCCTGTAGCAGAAGTAAAATAATAAGTAAAATATACATCGTACAGAAGCGTTCATTCTCTCTCACATTAAAGCGAATGACAACTTCGATTTAGCGCAGTCATTGTCATCAGTGTAATATCGCCGATTTCCTGCTCACGGCGGCTCACAAGGACTGCGCCCGACCTCTTTAAGTCAAATGCTCGCGCGCACCTGCGAATGTTTACTCCAGCCGATAGCACGTTACTGCGCATAATATTGCGCCTTGCTATCGCGTCACTGCTTCGCATTTTGGGTGAAAGTGCAATTATTTTTTTCAAGGACTTGTCGAAAACTTTTGCTTCATACTGCTGCAGAATATGTTAATGGTGCACTGAGAAGCCATTATATAGGGTTCCACGTGAGCTTACTGGTTTATATTCGCTAACAGCTGACAAATAGCGTTGAACTTCTCTGATGGCGGTATCCACCAAAGGCCAGCCGGCAGTGAACCGCTGCATGTGTATCAGTCGAGGCACGGTTAAGTATTTTACCGCGCGGTTCTTCTACGTCGTTATTTTCTTATTCTCAATAAACTTGAGTTGCAAGTCTTCGCTTTTATCGCGTCCCTTGCACTGCACGTGGCAGGAAGTTGTTCCACTCAGCTAGACAATCGACTTTAACGACGAGAAGTACGACAATTGAAGAAAATACCGATGATCAGCTACACTGAAATGTGCGCTTATCTGAGAGCAGCCACGAAATGGCCTGCACAGGGTTACGGGATGGACCACAATACTGTACTGATTGGACGAAGCGCTGGGTGGTTGAGCACTTCCGTGAATAGTGGTTCGATCCAGACAGCGAATGCTGCCATGGCGCTGTTACCCTATTTACTTGGAGTGCACTGTTGCTTCGATTATAGTAAACTATCAAACGGGTCGAGAATATATTAGCGGAAGCGAAGACACCAAAAACTTCCTTCGCTTTGCACAACGTGCGCCCCCCTCCCCGGGCGTACACGCTACGAGCATGGTCGCGGGGCACCGCCATATCGTCACCAGAGTAACAAGGCTTCAAAGAGTATCGCCGCCGCCCGCCATTTCGCTCGGCCGGGCAGCCATCGGCCGCCACCGCTCGATTTGGGACAGCTGGCCGCGGGGACACGCACGCGGTGCGTCCCGTCGAGCCGGTCCGGTTTTGCGAGCGTGTGCAGATTACACGCGCGCGTCTTTGGGCGCCCCGAGCAAATCCTGTGGGCTGTGCGCGCAGACGCACTCCTAAACGGGCTCGTTTGCGGCGTGTCGAGCGAGCGCTGATTTCAGGGCGGAGACCGCGCGGTGCGACGGGCCTATACGCGACCGAAGTCGCGCGCGTGCTGTGTGTTTGAGCGCTCCACTTTTTGTGTCCACAGAACTTTGCCAGACAGACCCGCCCGGGCTGCAGCGCGGATAGTTCAAGCTGAGCCGTGACATCTTCCCACAAAAGTGCGGACTGGTGCCCGGAATGTGCTGCGGCAGCACTGCACTATACTGATTGCGCGTGAATGTAGGGGCGGGCGCTGCAAGAGCGCGTGGCGCGTCTCAGGCCGTTTGCGCGCGAGCTACAAGGCTTACTACGTCCGATCGCAAAAGATTTCGGAGCACGAAATCCGAGAAGAAATAACTTATGGCTGCAGCCGACGCATATACCATCATCGATTTGGAAAGTTCAGTGGATACTTCTCCGTGCGACTTTCGCGCTTCTAACTCATATTCCGCGTTGAATGGCGAAGTTTTGCGGTTGGTTATATACGTGCGTACTATTCGAGCACACAAAACAAGTTGTAAACATAAGCTCGTAAATTCTGCGCTAAATGCATAACTTTGCGTGCGCATTCTGCCACGGCGATGCACGAAATGCGGCGCCCCGAGCACACACAATAGAGAGAGAGAGAGAGAGAGAGAGAGAGAACAGAAAGGAGAAAGGCAGGGAGGCCAAATATGGCAGAAAATCTAGTTAGGTTCGCTATACCCTACACAGGGGGGGCGGTGGAGGGGGATGTGGACAGACAGGAAGGAAATAAAAAAGAGAGTAACCCGGCACCAAAACACTGTCACAACTGTCGACACATTTGCAAACGTCTATTGCTCTTAAGAATCGCAACACTGCCTTCCGGTGCGACGTCTGGTGAATTCGGCATTCGAAAATGATCTGATCCGAAAGTGGTCTGTCATCAACGCGAGCGATCGTCTCCGTACACTTGTAGCAAGGACAGTCACACAGAACGCGTTCAGGGTTCTCCACGTGACTAGAGTCATGACTCATGACACGCCACAGATTAGAACTCCCTACATAAGTTTACTACGTTATTTTGACTGCCTATGCATTGCGTAAGGCTCCATAAGTGCCACTCCAGGACACAGCGAAGGGCTTTGTCGGCAATGTTTCTGAAGAAAATTGCTGAATAAGTCATATCTTGCGGCTTAAAGTAAAGAGCGTTCAGAATGTACCTATACATTTTCCCTTTAAGGTAAGCTCATCTCAGGAACGCCGGGATATTTTCTGGTACAATTATTGTCACTGATTGCTAGCAATGACGGTGCATTCGCGCACTTCACGGCACATCAGAATTGATGAACACTTGTTCATAAATTATTGTGATGCTAAATGCTTATGAGGCCCCAGTGCTGAAGCGTGCTCAAAGGGCGTTACATGTCAGGCTTTTCAGGGATGACGAACTGGGAAAGAAAGGGAAGAAGGAAAAATGACGCTTCTAAGCCACGCGGCCTCTGCCGAAGCGTACGGCCAAGTACTATACAGTATGTATACTCCCGGTTGCAACTATGTACACGTGAACGGTGGTCTATACTGTAAGCACATACGGAGGGTCTAGCTGTGGAGAATGATTGTGCATACGTCTTGTGCGTCACGATAAATTGAAAAAAAAAAAGAGTCTTGTTCAATGATCCGCACAGCTTGAAGAATCCAGGAATGCACTGAAGACACGCGTCAAACATTGAGCAGCGTTGTAAGTTTGCAAGATCACTAAGCTGAGCGTGTAATCGTACTAAAAGGAAATCGTGCAGAATAAAGTAACGTCAATTTTTCCTAATAAGACAACACATGTGCGGCCTTTCTGGTCCCATGCATTTCTAACTGTAGAAGCGCGTGGTTATAGGTAGCGAGGTCGCGGTGAGGGCGTATACTTCGATAGCCGCATTCCGAGGTCTGTTTGGCTCGTTCCGTACAAACCTGGCAGCGACTAACGTTCAAATATTGATCTTTGGCCATGCAGACACTTCAAGGCTGCAAGCCACGGTTAAAACTAAAATTAAATTCTCCACTGCGGCGACCCTGATAGCGCATACAACGTCCTGTGCAGGGTATGGAAACGTGCAGCTTTGTGTCATGTTTGCCGACCGAAGTACTCAAGGCATACGCAACAACCGGTTAACTGTTTAGGCCATAGGTTCCCTGCTGTTCAGAAACTATGGGCTGCGTAATCGTTTCATCGCAGTGGGAAGCAACCAAGGTTGCTCAGCCTTGTCCGTAATTGAAGGTGCACTGATCAGCATGGCTACAGGTAGTAGTGCTCCAATCAAGGCTCCTATCCGTTGTTCTGGCACCGTTTTAATTACTGTATCGTCCGGTTCTGCGCACACCGCTAATTCTCGATTAGTGGCATGTCAACACAATGAAAATAAGTGGCTATCTATACACCGCCGCACACATTGCCGGGGTCTCTGAAGGCCGGCTGGCCAGCGAATCGTTCTTTCTCGCTTGCCGACACAGCTTTCAACGCCCTGCACGATTTGCAGCGGTACCGGTTGCCCCACTGCCGTTGTAAGGCAGTGGAACCACGCCCTATGTATGCGTTGTGCATAGCGCGGCATCGAAGAGAGTGTCCTATAGGTAGGAGCGTGATTAGGTGATACGTATGCAGGCCGCAGCGACTGGACAATTGCATGGACAGGCATGGAATAAATGTAACGGTCGGGTACCGCAAAACCTACGGACCCGAAAGGCCTCTTTGTCGGCCAATCGGCCATTGCAGCCTGCGAGCCACGGTGAATATTGCATGGTTACGGTTGGTGTAAAATTGAAGCAAGGAGCACGCCTCATAAGTATATTGATAACCGAACAGAGCCACTGATGTGTTAGGTATATGGCCCGGTGATGTACCCCTAACGGCAAGCTATAGGGGCAGAAATGAATTGGCCAGTTCATGTCGGGTCTTCTCTGCAGCACCGTACTCGAAGCTTGGATTTAAGCAGCTGTATTCAGTTGCACCCGAAAATGCTTTTTCAACATATGAAGCTCATCGAGCGATGGGTACAAAGGTACGGTAGATTACATGGACGCTCCGTCGCAAGAAAGTGCATTTCTGTTTACTGCTCCGACGTAGCAATGACGTACCGTCGACGCAAAGGCGCCAGAAAACCCAGAACTCGATACAGTACGCCCCTCATCAGGCTCGTGCCCTGCATGCGGCACCATAAGGTTGATAGTTGGTAGGTAAAATGGGACAGTTCTCGGCAAGGAAGCAGCTTTCTGCTTTTATAGCAAACAACACCGCGGTGCGGGGACGGCGGTGTTCGACTGCATGGATGACGCCAACTATATGCCTGTCTTAATTACGGCCAGTGCCGAGAAAGGCAAACTATGCAGCACTCGTCCGCTTTATTGTTTCAGCGATAAAAGCTCACGAGCTCACGAGTGTGGTGTGTCCTCAATACTCCACCTCGGCGCCTGAGACATCGCAACACTTTCTTATCCTGCAGGTTTCAGTCTTTCATCTTTATTATCCTTGTTTTTTTTTTTGTTTTTTTTTTTTTTGCCCCATTGCCTCGGGAAAAGCACAAAGTAATGTTCTTGATATTGTCAGGACAGTGCTTTCAACGCACCGGAAGAAGGTATTGAAGAGAAACACCGTTTTAGTGATGTATGTAACGAATGAGTGTCTTGTGACCGTTACAGTTCATCCCTAAAGGGGTTTCTGATATTCAAATACGAACCGTTCGTGGCTCACGGAGTATGTCAGCGCATTAGAATAGCAGCAACCAGCAGGTGAAGCCACGCCACACAATATACCCTCAGCAATGGCGCGGCCCTGCTTCCGCAGGCATCCGTTTATTTATACTCATACTCGTGTCTAAACTATACACGCGTTGCGGTCATACAGCAGAAGCAGCAGCAGGACGACCAATAAAAACCGCTGTCGTCATTCGGGCCGCACGAGTGACGGTCGTGCGGTTTGACGCCTTCGCATACACGACGGGGCGTTCTTGTTTGTCTCTCGCATTATTCCGCGCAGTCGCCGTACTTGCCCGCCTCCTTTGGCTGTCACCGGTGGCCGCCCGCGACAGCCCGGGCGAAAACAAAAACAAAGTGCAAGTGGGCGCCGCAGGAGACGGCAGCACCGTTCGATTGCACGAAGGCGACTTCTTGGATGAGTCTCTGCGTAGTAAGAAACGACGTGTTCTGTGGTCTGTTCACGATTACCCCTGCGTCTATTCTGCCGAGTGCAGTCGCGCTTATGTTATTTCTAGTTTTGTATCTAGCGCGCGGTGTGTGCGCGCGTGTGTGTGTTTCTGAAAATGCGTGTCGGTGACTGTGATGCCGAAGGGAAAGGCACCAACCCTCCAGTTCACAACATTCGTAGTATGGCGACTTCAGGGCGTATACATTGCGTAGCACTTCAAATGTTGACTTCGCCAGCGAAAGCAATGAAAGCGTTACTACGGGTTTTTTTCTTTCTTTTGTGTCTTTTAATGCGATTAGAATTGTTTGGGCACTTCACCCAGTTTGTTGTATGTATGTATGTATGTATGTATGTATGTATGTATGTATGTATGTATGTATGTATGTATGTATGTATGTATGTATGTATGTATGTATGTATGTATGTATGTATGTATGTATGTATGTATGTATGTATGTATGTATGTATGTATGTATGTATGTATGTATGTATGTATGTATGTATGTATGTATGTATGTATGTATGTATGTATGTATGTCTACGCCTAACCTCTTTCAAGCCAACTTGGGTCACTGTATGTGTCGCAAGTTGGAATCAGCTAGTGCAAGAAAGGGGTAATTGGAGATCACAGGGAGAGGCCTTCGTCCTGCAGTGGACATAAATATAGGCTGATGATGATGATGATGATGATGATGATGATGATGTGTCGCTGGGTATGCGCCACTGTTATGACAATCATCATATAAAACCTATCACCACCGATTACACATCCATCATAATATATATTGCTAATTAAATTAAAGTGGCCAACCATCTCCAAAAGATGGATGCGCCGCCATTTATATATATAGGCAAAGAGGGCAACGAAAGTAAAGAGCCTGCGGTGCGTTGGCAACTAGAAAATTCGTCAAGGCGGACTTCGCCACTATGCGAGGTGTTTTGCGGAGGAGCCCACTTCGGTGTTGTTTCTTAGTTTTAAAAACCCTTGACGGCTCGTAGTCAGAAAGCGTGCGTTTGTGCATGCATGACGGAGTGAGCCAAAACGTCGTCATGACTATGGTAAGCTAGTTTTAGATAGATAAATTAACCAAGGTACATTAGCCGGGATCATATCTGGGTTTCTTTCGTAGTTGTAAAGCTGGCTTCGCTACACTGCACATTTGGCCAACTCAAGGCGGCTCAGGTCGTCAGTGATATGAGAACGAAGTGTAAACTGCGAACGTTGGCGCGTCTCAGCTGCAATTAATCACGCAGTAAGCCATATCTACATCTGTCTCATGAAATGCACCAGCATTGTCCGCATCGGTTGTATAAAGATTTGGATGTACCACGAGTAGGTTGGCAAGCTGTGTTGTGAGAAAGCTAGCTTTACAATTTACACAGTGTCTTCCCGCACCTCATCTGCTTGGATAGATGGATCGGAAACTTGCATGTGCTAAAAAAATATAATGTCCAGTGACGTCGTATACCGTATGGGGAACAAGTTGTCGTACCGTCCAGTAGGCTTTCGAGGCAGCGTGTGGCGCGCGCGCTGCATGTTTTGCACTGATGAATTCCGCGCCCACATGCATGGCGACCAGGCTGTGCGTCGAGATGTAGCATGCAGTAGTAAACAAATCATGTGCGAAAATACGCACGGCTGCCGATATAGTAGCGCTTCAGTTGCTGATTATGGTAGTTAGCTCCGTAAATTTCCCCTTACCAGTTATCCGTATCGGATGCATTGTTCTTTTTGTTTTTATTTATTGTTATTTCTTGCGCTTCTCGCGAGTTAACGCAGGTGATGAGAATCGCCGAATGATTCCAGTGAACGCTATAGCATTGCGAGGCCTCTAACTGTTTTCGCCGTAGGGCAGTAACATCGAGGATCAGTTAGAGCTTACGTTCGTGAGCCCGATCGTTTACCCCAAGATGACCACTGTTAGAAGCAGTATGTGCCATTATTTGACGTCTCGGGCCTCGTGGAAGCTCCCTGATCTTGCAACCTCTGGAAATGAGTGTGAAGTCCTTTCCTCTACAAATCTACAAAATCTGCGACTTCCGTACGCAGGCAATGTATTTTTTTTTCACCTTCGGCTTTATAAAGGGTACTAGAAGTCAGTGTACGCTAATGCCGAGGAGGTAAACTACCCCTATGCACTCGGCGTGCCCGGCGCGTGTGATGTTCTCGAACGCGTAGGGGCACCGCTCTCTCATTAGCGTCAGTGGCGCCTCTGCGTCGGAAAGCCTTCGACGAAAGGCGAGAAGAGGGGGGTGGAAATGCGTTCACCGTCCACGTAAGCACAACCAGCCGGCCACGGCCTACGCGCGCGCGCGACACCGCCGACATGGCGCTGCTTCCCTGCGGCATGGTGGTGCGGCACGTTTCATCTCTCCAGCGCTCCGAGCACGATCGTCCAGGTCTTGCAGGCTTCGCGCGCGCACGACCTCCTTGAGCCCGAGAGGGAAAGTTTGTCATCCCGCGCGAATGTCGCATGCCGCGACGATCGTGTCACCCGCTTTGGTCGGAGCTCGTCGACCTCGGCATCGGCTCGACGTCGTGCCGTTCTTCGGAGAATAATGACCTTGGATGTCCTTGGCAGGGCAGGGTGCCCGGACGCCCAAAAAAACCGACGGCCGTTCCACGTCCTCCTCTCTGCTTCGCTCTCCGTTTCCCCCCTACTTTGAGTGAAAGGAAGCGTAACTGCGTGCGCGTTCCGGGACGCTGCGTCGTGTTGCGGTCTGAGCGGTGAGAACGTCTGCCGGGCCCCGATTGGACGCCGCGTCGCCGGACAGCTTCTGTGCAGCGCAAACGAAAGTCAGCGCGTGGGTACAACTATGTTCGTGGTCCTATACGACGAGTGATACTTAGCTGCCTGAGCTGACTGCAGTAGGTAGAGATTTGCAATGATGATGCCAATGTTGTAGGTTCGACTCATGGGTGTAGCGGCTGATATCTTGTACGAAAAGCCGCGCTCTTGCTGATAACACTAGCTGCGGAACAAAAGCCGAAGGCGCACCCTCTACGTATACTATAGTAACTACGGCAGCCCTGCTTTATTGTTTGCAAAAAGGTGTTCGTTACACATGGGTTGAACATACAGAAGGAGGTACCATATCTCAGCTGGGATGCAAGGAGTTATGAATCCGTTATCCGTTATTAATTAACCGTTAAGATTCTTGGTGGCGTAAAATATAATTGGTCAGTACAGCTCGCTCCTGCAATATGGCGTCTTGTTGAGTGTTTCAAGCGTATGCCGAGTCGTTAGCTTGTTTTCCAAGATTATTTGCAAACTATTCTTCAACGTGTGTTCTTGTGTAGGTGCTTCCTTACATACGTCAAACTCCCGCAATGGAGCTGCGTTGTGTGATTCGATTTTTGAGACAGCGCTTTTCTGCAGCGGCTTTTCACATGCCTTGTTCTCAGGAGAACGAGTCCCTCAACACTGAGTGAAGAGAAAAGTGACGAGAGGTTCTCCGAGCTACAATACAGTGTGTACTGCTTGGTTTCGACGCCGCCTATTCATTAAAAAAATTTAATTATGGGGTTTTACGTGCCAAAACCAGTTCTGATTATGAGGCACGCCGTAGTGGGGGACTCCGGCAATTTGGACCACCTGGGGTTCTTTAACGTGCACCTAAATCTAAGTACACGGGTGTTTTCGCATTTCGCCCCCATCGAAATGCGGCCGCCGTGGCCGGGATTCGATCCCGCGAGCTCATGCTCAGCAGCCCAACACCATAGCCACTGAGCAACCACGGCGGGTGCCTATTCATTTCAGCACGCGGTAACTCGACGTCAGATAATATTCGGGAAGCCTGCTATACCAAATAGCGATTGTTCAATATTGTTCTTTTCGCAAGACTCCACAGTTTTGTTGTTGTGTTGTCGGTTATGTTCCTTTCTTCTTACTTTTGTTTTTCTTGAAGGAAGACTGATATTACTAATTTTGTTCAGACATATACACCGGTCTCGTACGATTCGCTCGTACTGTTCAAAGCATGCGCGGAAAGGTACGACCCTATTCTAAAGGAAACCGCTACAGGCGCGGCGTCGGCGGAGAGGGACAAGTGTTCGAATGCCTCATTGCACAGATTGGATCGGACAGCGGACGGAGATAGGCCAAAGTGGTAGGGGGGGAACCAGGACCCTCGCTGGTTTCTGCTGCTGCATTGAACTATACCAGCGCACACGCGTCGGCGCCCATAATTGTCTGACGAGGTATACGGAATCGCTGAAGCGATTCGAGCACCGCGTTTCGCCGTCTGCTCTTGTACCCATAGAAAGGTCCGTTCGGCGATCGCCATTCGCTGACCCGTCGGCGCGAGCCGAGAGCGCGACGTTTCCTTGTCGGTGAAACGTGTTATTTGCTGGGCGAAGTGATGTTAGGGCCCTGTATATTAAGTATCGCTCGCCCGCGCACGGCCGCGGGCGCAACCGACTGTGAGGCATCACGGCCTGTCGCTACGCGTTTGCCGCGCGGAGGAATGCGGGAAGCAGCCCCCTCGTACTACGTGTCGCGAAGAGGGAGCGAACCAAAAGAAGGAAGATCGAAAGGGAGCGCGGTGTCTACGAACTAATTCGCGATAGGGGCGACGAGTGTATGTGACCGTGCGTCGAAGCGCGCTTCTTTTCGCAGAGCCCCGTCAGGCTTTGCGATAAGCCGACGAGGCTACAGTCCGGGGCAAGAACATTACAGGACAGTTACGGTCTCATTTTCGTGTTCTTTCTTATTTTATTTTATTCTTTCTCTCTCGGCTGCGTGTGTGTACACTCGCTGTCCGCCAACTTACCGCGGATTCCTGTTACGAGATGGTGAGGAGACTTTCGAATCTTTATACGCAGTACATCACACCATGCGGCCACTATAACTGTCCATTGAGCTAGCATCCAGTGAATGTTTATAGCTAAAGAACAAACGAATACAAGGCGTCGAAACATCAGCGACGACAGTGGTGGTGTTTTTGGTTAATTTTTTTTTTTTTTGCAAAGCTTTATCGTGCGTTCTGGCCACAGGTAGGTTTCATTAAGCTTTTTACCAGGCTTGTTCATGCTTCTATGTCTTTGTGTTCGCTTTTTCAAACGGGAAATATTTAACAAATACAGGAAAATAAAATTAAAACAAAAATAAAAGAGGTTAAAGTAAAGTGTGTTTGTAGTATACTTGCCATACCTTTCAACGCTGTCAGTATACAGGGTGTCCAAGCTATCACGCAGCACGATTAAAAAAAAAAAAAAAAAAAAAAAAAAAAAAACAAGAACCGCGTTACGCGAAGAAAAGCTAGTGCGTACTGTTTCCAGTACAGTGGAGTATCCGCCAGTATTTTTTTCGTTACTGAGATTTAATTAGGTAATTGTAATTAATTATCTAACTCGAGAAGTACTGCCCTAATTATCAAAGTGTAAATGAGAAAATTGTAGAGCAACATGAAAAACTCTCGATACAGCTTTCTGTTGCTCAATACGTGGTACATAAATGTGTTTTTCCGAGTATGAAAGGAGCCCGAGAATACACGTAGAATTGCCACACGACTGGCCGCTCGACTGGTAAAGACTGGTAAAGACTGGTTTGATGAACATGTGGTGAAGCACCGTATAGTGATATTGTAAGAGACGCTTGGGCGGAGCAATTGCCGGCCTTGATCGCCAGGCTAAACCCGCCTGTTGCTACAATCCACCACCACCGCCACCACCACCCGTAAGATACATGGGAACATACGAGTTTTATATAGGATCCCATATGTTCATACGGAATTGGTGTAAAAAGTACAGTGACGAGGATGAAAGAAAGTAAGAACGCACAAGAGAGGTCCATAAGTAAGGCAACGTGCAGTTAAATATTATAGAAGTCAGCTCGTTGTCGTCGTCTTCGTCGTTGTATCTAACCTCAAGGATGTGGGGAGTTTCTTCGGCCCGCCGGGTGCAGTTCTTGCTGTTCCTCCGGCTCCAGGCCCATTTGCCAGTGCGAGGCAACTCCCGTACGCCTGTCCCTCGGCCCTGTGTTGTTTCTGCGAGCTTTGCGGCCGCGTCCCGAAGTGTCACTCTATACGCGGCAATCCGATTGGGTCGTGGGGCGAGACGTATAGGGAAGAAGCTTTAATTGGGGAGCGTGGTCGCGCCGCGCGCGGGCCGAACAGCGGAAAGGACGAGGGCCGGACACACGAGAGGCAAGTTTCAGGGTATACGTGAGTGACCATTTCTTTGTCCTCTTTGTTCCACGGCCTAGGGACATTCACGTGCCTTGCACGTCCCATTCTTTGTGTCTGAACCGTCGCTGACCAGAGTCCGTGGCGGAAAGCGCTAGGTAGTGCCTCTGCACACATCTCGGCCCGCGTGTACGAACCATTGTTCGGACGCGGCGCAGCACCTGCTTTGCTCCGCCATCGGGGGCAGCGAAGGCTTAGTGTGCTCCGTGCGATAAGATGTATTAGTGTATTCTGCTCAATAAGTGCATTCACTGTCCTAGGTGCCTCGCCTGCTCTTGCCCATAGTGCGACAAGAGCTAGGACAGGGCCTTTCGACTCGGTGCTCGAACCTGTGGTCGATCTCTCTTCCACATGCCGTCGCGTCGCGAGGCCCGGCCCACCTTTGGGGTGATTCAGCGACACCGCGAGAAGAGACGTAGAGTGAGGCCACAAGTTATATTCGAACACTTGAAATACATGCTCCAAATCCATAAAAAATAATCCAGTATAACACAGCGTTACTTGCTCAAATTGCAGATAACAAAATACGCTCAGGAAAAAAAAAGGAACAAGAAAAAGGAGGAGGAAGAGTAGAAGGAACAAACAGCAGCCAGCTAGCGCTTCTGCAAGTTCTGTAAAGTGATCAAGAAGAAAAGAAGGCCACCATCTGATGGTGATCGCGCTTCGAGAACAAGATGCCCGTATCGGCTCGCGACCACGGGGGGAACGTGTTTCGCGCACGAAAAAACGAGATGGGAAGGAAGCGTGGCTGACGACGTCCCTAATTCGTATATAGTCAATGATCTGCTTTGTGCGCGGAGCGTTCACCCACGTATACGCGCAGTATACGCCGACCGGGCACGCACTTCGCCCCGATATCTGCCGCCCCCAATTGGACAGATGGCCTTAGCGCCCACACGTGGGACCCGCGCAATCTTGCTCTCTGAGAGAGCAGTCGAATCAACGGCGCAGTGCACACTGCTTTGGCCGCGCGCTTCTGGCGGCGTGATCGTAAAAACTAACCCACGTGTCGCGCAATGATCTTGGTTGTTTGATTGTTTGTTTGATTGTGTGTGTGCGTGCGTGCGTGTGTGTGTGTGTGTGTGTGTGTGTGTGTGTGTGTGTGTGTGTGTGTGTGTGTGTGTGTGTGTGTGTGTGTGTGTGTGTGTGTGTGTGTGTGTGTGTGTGTGTGTGTGTGTGTGTTCGTGTGCGTGTGTATGGGCAAATATCACGCCAGCTCCATCAAAGCGCTGCAGTTTGATCGAGCTGTCGCGGTACGACAACACACACACACAGACGCGTACACACGTCAGATTCAACACGCCGTCTTCTGCGGTCTCAGCCTCTGTTGACCTAAATAAGCCCAAACTTGCCCGCTACACGGAAATCTGTATTACAGGACGGAGGTATCTCCTCCCGGCCGCTCGTGATGTCATAGTCTTTCGTGCACTGAAGCCAAGTGTTCTTGCCGTTCGCCAGGTAAAAACATCCAGTTGCTGCGTAAAAGCGGCGACACTATACAGGGACAGCCCGGACGAGGAAGCTCCGTCTACCTCGTCTGTACGCGTGCACTTCTTGTGCTCGTTCCCGCGCCCGACCGGGCAGCGCGATGCGATAACGCGCCACACTTCCTGACGTCTCGAAGTCGCGTTGGAATGCCAAAATGCAGTTCATCGCATGCCCTCTGCCAGAAAGGTACCCGATTTTCTCACGGAATCTCACGATGAAACTCCACCCCACTCAGAAGAATAAGAAGTGGGGAGGCAATAGACCCTGCTGTCACGCATCGATGGCGAGAAGTGTAGAGCGGTGCATAGCTGATCTAGGCACGCAGCTACCTCATAGAGAACGGCTGCAGTGCCCCAAATATTGCCTTTAAACCACCCCACATTTAAAGGATATTTTGTAGGAATGCCGATTGTTGACAAGAGAGAGAGGAAGGAGAGGAAAGGCAGGGAGGTCAACCAGACGAGCGTACGGTTTGCCAAAAAAGCCGCAAACCACAGGAGAGCAAGATGTATGGCAATCGCTTTTCCAGGAGACCAGTGGCGCCAGGACCTACGCCCTCTAACCTTCGTGGATGCATCTTTGTGCCTCTTGATTTTCCATCTTGATTTTTGGACAGTCTTTATAAATGACGCGTGTTGTTGGGGTGGGCACTAAGTTGCACGGCATGTGTCATGGCTGTGTTACTCTGAGCATCTGGGGCACACCGTTAAATGGCAGCATACTCTTCTCACTCGCTCGAGCTTGCGGCACTTGCAACACTGAAGCGTCTGCAGGACGACGAGGGGTCGAGCAGCCTGTCGCAGAAAAGTGCCCCTCACATGAGGCAATACGGCCTGCTTTGAACGAAAGCCTAATGCAGCGTAATTTCCAAAGGCTGCCAACTTTCAGTACTGCATGTTTCTTCGGCTGTCGATCTTTATATCGATAGTTTCACTTTCACAGGGAGCGAAGGCCTCAAGAAACACAGACGTCGCTTGCCGGTTTAGTCAATTCAAATTATGGGTAAAGTTGCCTCGGGCATGAAGTGGTCAGTGTATATATGCTGCCAAGGAATATTTTGTCGCAATCAGCCTAAAGCCGCTCGAAGAGGAGGAAAGTCTGACGAGCGTGCTCTGCGTCTTTAGTGTCACTGTGATCACGTCGTCGGCGTCATCAGGCGTCCTCTTCGGTAGCAGTGTCCTCGCTGTCTGCATCATGCCGGTGGTGGTTGCACTTCCTCGTGCCGATTGTTGTTGACGTGCCCGACTGACTCCGATGCACAAATGACTCTACTTCCATCGCCGACACAAGGAAAGCGCCGCCTTCCAGAAAAAAAAAAAAAAAGACATTGCAAAAGCAGCATAGAAAATAGGGGTTGTCACGCAGCTATCGTCTCATCCTGATTTTATGGGTCTATTTATTGGTCCTCACGCTATCTTTGCACTCTGCCTGAATGGAGAACTCAAATGTTCTATCGAATTCGACGTGATGCGTGTTGCCGCTTTAGAAAACGAAGATACCAAGGAAACGGTCAGCAGCACTGATCAGCCTTGATACCTTACTGTTCGGACGGAGTTCATATAGTCAGGGCATGCGTAGTCATTAAGAAAAAAAAAAAAAAAGGTCGTGCTGCCAGCATACAACGTTTTCCAAACGTCAATAGAACTCCGCGGTCACAGATTAGCAAGGCCATTTGTATACACACGCAACAGTGGCTGCTGGTATGAACCGGTATATACTAGTCATTTGGAAGGGATACAGCGATGGCGATGGCCTTTGGCATATGGTTATCTCAACCGAAGGGCTCTTTGAATATGACCTCTGAGCCTTCAGCCGCGTAAAATGAATTCTAACTACCCTTACAGCGCTTAGTACCGGCAGAGGTCGGGGAAGGAGGGAGAGGTGAGGGTACGTATGCGTCAACGCGATTTGACTGGTGACCGCGCTCGCACTGACCTGTTGACTTCGCGGTAATACAGGCAATACCTCGACGCGGCCGCGCGCACTACATGAATGATTTCGTTTATGTCCCAGAAACGACCGTCACCACTCTCTCTACGCGCGCTCGCTCGTTTTCCTGTTAGCTAGAGCTTAACCGGCGGTCGGGGGGAGCCAGCCAACGACATATCGTTAGCCACATTCACGTTTCGCATGCAGTACAATATGCCTTGCGTGACGATAGCCATCGTTTTTTAAAGGCCGCTTTCGCATGCTGACCACCGCATCGCGTCCATTCAAGAAACGCGCGCTGTTCGATAAAGCGAGGGAGACCATGCTGTAAAAAATGTTCACTCGTTATATCGCTCGTGTATACGCGGCAACCAACGATAGAACGAACGCAAAGCGCACGCATCTGTCGAGATCGTTATGATCGATACACAACGGAACGGAGTAATCCCCCAGCCGTTCAGGAAACTTGGCGCTCTTGAACCGAGACGTGCCCGATAAATCATAAACACGCCGCCGTCCCCGCATGCTGGCGCGGGCAGTCAGTAGCACAGATGCGAGCGATATACTACCTTGTTTTCCTCGCACATCAAGAGCGTCGGCGGGCACCGGGCTGAGTTCGCGGCCCCTTTCGACCTCTCTCGTTATCGTGGTTGAAAGAAAGCCGGACAAGATCAAGTGGGTGAACGCCGCAACGGAATGTCCCGCACAGACCCTTCATGACCCATGTTCAGTCGCTCCACATACCTGCATTCAGGGGCTGCTTATCTGAAAAGCGAAACATAAATTGTGCGCTTTGAATATTAACGATTGTCGTACCTTGAGCGAACGAACACAGCAGATTTCAATTTGAAAGAGCACGTTCGACATCTTGCGCTTGCGATACGGCGCCGTTGTTGTCCTTGATACGGTAGTCGGTGTTCTGCTGTGTGCACTCTGTTGTAGACTATAGTATATAGTTTGGATGAGCGTCGGGGGAGACAAGCTCTGGCGAATCGAAAGCAACGGGCCGCATGTTTGCGGCGTATGTGCCACACGACGGAAAGGAAGGTTAATAACGCAGTGCATGTTATAGAATGGCGGAGTGTGCGAGAAAATGACCAACCTCTGTCGTCTTCACGCCGCTTCCCTTATATTGAGATTTAGTTACACGTCTACACAGTCACCAGGCCGTATTCTCAACAGGAGCGCCTACCCATCGCGAAAGCAATTCAGCAATTCAGCGTCGTCGGCAATTCCCTTCAGCACGTGCCCGACCTTCTCAGCTTCTGTCATGTCGCGATCGGCTTTACTACAAAGCGCCAGCACGTCCTGGATGTACGAGACGTAGGACTACGTGGGGGATTGGGCACGGGATGCCAGTTCCTGCTCTGCGGCAATTTTACGGCCGTCTGGTTTGCCAAACAACTCCTTTAACTTCTCTTTACATTGGTCCCAGCGGGTTAGCTCCTCTTCGTGATTTTCGTATACCAAACCTTTGCCGTGCCTCTTAGGTGCAACATCAGGTCCCACCTGTTGAGTCGACTCACGCGTTCGTACATAGCCAACTACTCCTCAACGTCGGCGCCATCGGTCCCGCAGAAAGCTCCGGTGCGTTGCACAACCACAACAGATGGAGACAGCGTCGTATAGCTGGCGGCGGTGACGTTGGAGGCGGCAACGACGTTGATCCCGCGTACTCACCGTCAGTCATGGTGGGGACGGTGATGTGACGTCCACTGCGGAGCTCCGCTTCCAGCTGTGGTACCCAGCACCTCCCACCAATATGTAGCGGCGATGTGGGGAGTACAGACAGAATGTATTTACAATATATATACAAGCAGAGTTAATGTGGTCAAGATGGCTGACCAGCAACAACACGCGGCAGCGAGTGTCTCGCGATCTTCTTCTGCTTTTCTTTCATCCTTCCGTAGCAGTATTATCAGCGAAGGTGGCCAATTAACAAAGAGTTCTTACGAACAAAAAATCATGAATCGTGAATTCGGCCTCTGCATCCCGATGAGTGCGCATGCCACACAGCTCTTGAGCGCGTCCACTCGCGAGAGTTCTGGATTCTTGCGTTGCTTATTTGACGCGCAAGAACTCTCAATCTAAAATAACGGACCAGCGAGGGGAGGGATTACAAAAGGGAAGCCAGCTGAACGGACAGCGGAAATTGACGGATAATAAATAGCGAAAGCATGCTTTGGTATCAGCTGCCAGCCATGCCGCTTTAACAGCAAATTAACCTATGACAAAACTGCAATATCGATTGCGGTCATCCACACAGTGCATGCTACTGTCCTCCGACTGGGTGGTGAAAAGAGTCGCATTACACGCACTGACGAACCTGTCAGTCTACGCTCAAATCGGAAATAACACGAATCGCCACCAGTCGCATACATGCCCCGACAAGCTGTAACGTGAGCGTCGCCTTCCATGCTGTCTTCCTCGGCACGCTCGTGCTCCATTTCGTCGCCCGCTCTTTAAATCTCGTACGAACCGCGATCTCTCTGCACACAGTCGCAGTGGCTCGCAGGCGACCACTAACTCGCCGCTCGAAAGAACCGCGCGGAACTTTATTGTGTCGCGCACCGTCTCTGTCGCGTCGCTCCATCTGTGCCAGCCACCCCGTCTCGCAGCGGACGGCATAAATATTTACGAGAGTGAGCGAGAAGAGTGGAGGGCGGAACAGGTAGATAGCCTCGCTAACACGCAGTTAATGGCGGAGTATGCAAGCCGTTTACGCGAGAGCTGGAACGAACAAACAAGAGGGGCGAGCAGAGAGACAGAAAAACGAACAAACGGCAGCCTCCCTTCTCTGCTGGGTCCACTCTTGTCTCGGAGAGCGCGGTACACCGAGACTGTACAGGCTGCACGCATTTTGCCGGCCGGCGGCTCGTAAATCAGGCAGCGCTATATAGCCGCGAATCCCCTCGGGCGGCGGCTATGGACGACCCGTTCCGGAGACCTTCCTGCCTGCCACCTGTTTGTCCCCGGCGGATGGCGCTCTCGCGTACATCATGCCGGCGACGGCGGCGGAACTGGAGGTGTGCCCCGGCTGGGCGCTGAGGAACGAGGCTGTCCCGACCGCGCGCGCCTGGAACACGCCGACGGTGGCGCGCCGCCGTCGCTGGTGCCAAGGCTGGGTATACCGTCTGTTCCACAAAAGGGCTGCAGCCCAATGCGCTATGCTGTGGCCGTTGCGGGGGTGAACCCGTGTGTGCATGGTGTTGCTTCCTGCACTGGCCTTAATCGGATGCTGCAGAAACCAACGTTCTAAAAACGTTGACAGTAGCTGTATACAGGCAGCAGAGACTATACTGTATACTGGGGATGCAGGCCATTGCCAGAAACGCCTACATTGCCACAAGGCTTCACAGCCCCAGTGGGCTGCACTTTCGTTTTGGTATACGGTATACGCGCGTGTTATCCTGGACCGGCTAACGTACGATACGAACTATGTGGATTGCGTCTCACCCATTTGGTGCCGTACGCGTATGACCGTATTCTATACGGCCGCGATGTTGCTCCCTTCATGGTTGCCTGACGGTGAGGCGTAAGGAGTCACGTCACTCCTAGGCGTCTGTTAAGGGTTTGACAGTCGCGCTCTGTGGCAGCTCAGGTTCGGTTTTCTGGATGAAATTGGCCGGAATTCATTAAGCTGCAGAAATCAGCAGAGTAGGCTTTTCGCATGTCTGGAACTGGTTATGAACTCGAATGACGAGCTTCAAGTCTTGCATTGGGATCAATCGTCTGACTCTTTCGGTTGTTGTCAAATTTTTATATTCACTCACCTCATTACTGCCTCTATACATTTTCAAATGCATGCCTCTGAGGCAAAAGCAATCCAAAGTAAACCGCATAGTTATCGCGTATTCCTTATTTCTGATGAATTCCCGAGTGCATTTTCTGAAACACCCTGAATACAGTATGAGAAAGGCGAGCATTTATTAATTGGACACACACTTGCGGAGATTATGTATACCATCTAACAACATCTCGTCTAACGACACGCACGTGAACACGCTTGGCCAATAGCGCGTGCTGTTCGTAATGTAAGCGTCAGTACAGCTTTTAAGGGCGAGTCTGACCATGAAGGGTTGTGCCACGGCTTTTGTGCTGTGTGTTGTGCCAAGTGAGCCAATGACAAAGGGCAAGAGAATGTGAAATTAAAATAATCGTTTCAAAATATACGACCCCTGGTTAACAGCCCTGCCTTACTCGTTTTCCTTTATATCTGTCTCGGACGGAGCCCAGGGAGTGAATCATTGGGAGAAGAAGCATTGAAACCAAGTTATGCTGAAGCAGATAATGGCGAGGAGTGAGCGCTTTATGTCCGTATAAATGAGCTGGTGAAATGTAATCACAGAAATTGTTTGCGACTAGCTTCATAGATGAGAAAAGCTTTTCTAGTTTTCTGTTGATGTTTATATCCCTGCGAACTTGCATTCCACTACACTCAAAGGCAGCCCTATACAGTTATTCTTATCAGCTCTGCGCCGAAGCCCACATGAACAATTGGTAGCAGAGATACGATTACGGTACCATCAAGCAGTGGACAGAGGCCACGACATTGTATTTCAGTGGCTACCTGGGCACTGCAGCATCACTGGTAATGAATGTGCCGACAAAGCTGCCCGTGAGGCACATGAAGAATGTGGAAGATGTTCAATACCATTGTCAAGAACGGATGCAGCGCGGCACCTCAGCAGTCTTGCCCATATTATAACTCTAAGAAAATGGAATACACCAGAGTTTACCAACTGGTGCCTATATGCCATGGACCCACAGATGCAATTACAACTTTTACCGGGTTTTAACCGACGAGAAGAAACATTACTAATTTCTTTAATTTCTCTTTAATTTCTCGACCTTCCGACTTTCGGGTACCGACTTAGTATGGACGCCTACTTATATTCTAGTAAATGCGGTACCTATTTTCGACCCTGCGGACAAGCACTCATCGACGTGTATACAACCAGTATTGCCCGCGTTGCTGCTGTCACAAGTGGGCCACGTTAAAATGACGCGCCGACAGGGCCGGCGCGACTGAGTTCAGCCCCCCGGTAGTGCGGTCGCTGCTGCTATACGTCGTGCACGCGTCTTGCAGCTTGTCTATACTTGTCGCCTTCTGAAACTCGTCGCGTTCTAAAACGATCCTTGTCAGGCAGCGAAATGTACAGGTGCCGACGACTAAATTTATCTGACCCGACTCCGAAGGGGACCGTTGCTGTATATGTCCTCACTGCTTGGCTTTCGATCTGTTGATTGGATGGGCGGAAGGATCAGGCCTACCGAGCAGTAAAGCTCTTGAGCTGGCGAGGTGCAGTATATGTATGCACGCCGACGGGCAGGTGACGAATTTACCGCCAGTGGTGTCTACAGGAGCAAGGCGCAATCATCGCGCCGACGCTCTTTTCTCCGGCTTGGTCTCGCTAGGCGTAGTGTGGGTAGTCGCTAGACTCTCCGCCTCACTCTCCCTCTTGTCGTGCTGCGTGGGGATCGTATACATTCGGGGCTAACGGAGAGATATATTGTGAATGCTGCGACGGAGGTCTCGGTAGTTTGTATACGCTATGGGAGTCAGCATGAGCGTGGGTCCCGCGTAAGGTCGTTGCACGTGGTTCAGTGCCTTCTTTGTTTCCTTGGCGTAGACCGCGTACTCATGTGCGTACTGTATAGCCTTGCATCTGAAAGCGGATACATACCTTACGGCGGATGCCGTTGATGACTCGTACGCCCCCTGCCCCTTCAATTACCCGCGCTCCATCTGCTTGGGATACGATCATGTCTATGTAACAGGTGCGTTTACTTTCAGCACCACTCCGTATGTACTTAACAAGGCAGTTCGTGTTTGCTTGGAGATTCAAATTACACAAATTACCGAAGCCTTGACCGTTGCTCTTGGTTGCGTTTGCCGGTCTTCGACATCAATTTCTCTAAAAGCCACCACCGCAGGTTCGTATGAGCGAAAGGCTAAATGCGTGAGCTCATCACGCAGATTTCTGCGGCTCAAGCCGAATTTAATTGTGCCGCTGGCACAAACGGCGAGCTCGCAAGCGCGAAAAAGTCGACAGTATGCAACTGCGCCGATACGAGTATGGGAAAACGGTTGTTTCTGCACTGTCGGATGTAAGGTGTACACACACGATGTCTGCGGTGTTGCTCCGCGGCGCATCCGCCTCCAGTTACATGTACTCGGGAGTATAGACACCGCAGCGCAGTAAATAGCCCACCATGGACGGGATGGCACGTTGTTTCGACTCGCTTTGAGTAATAAAAAAAAAGCAAGGTTGGTGTAAAGGAGCAAGGTTTTCGGCTACAAACCAACGTGGCACCTGTCGCGTACACATCTGTCCATTTGTATGCGCCGCCTCGCTTCGCTTGATCGCACTGCCATTGAGTGTTATCTCGGTATGCAAGACAGCATGGCGCTGGAAAACTCTGCGACACTTACTTAGACATGCTGGGAGGCCGTACTGTTATGGTTGTTCGTTCAACATTCACGAGGTTTCGAAGGCTCCTATGGATTTGTTATAGTTATATAACCATGCCTTGTATCTGCACTCTTCTTTTTTATTTATACGAAAACAAAATAAGGAGACTTGTCAACCCCACAGGGATCCCCTCACTCTTCTTCAGATACGAATATAAAAAGAATAAATAAAAATAATCGCACAAAATGAGAAAATGACTACGAAAAGAACTGCGAGGTCATGAGTCATGACGGTCGAGAGGACCTGACGTGGTCAACATAAAATCACAGATGATAAGCCTACGCATTCCGCACGCACATTTACGCATACCAAAAACGATTGAAAAGGGAAGGACAGCGCAACATATATAGCGATCATTACCACAGTGCTCACGTTCAGGAGTGCATGACGCTGGACCAACCATATACTGAAGCTGCACTTCGCGTTAGTAACGATCCGGATTGCATGTAACAAAACGCTGTGTCCTGCCGTGCTGAAAGAGCTTGAGTAAGCTCACCCACGTTTCTCGCTCTTTTCGACAGGCAAGGAGACACCCTTGTCGACGCCAATTCAAGGAACAAGCTCAACGCCTGTCGTTCACATCAGTGGAATGCGATTACTGTCCCAGAATGCAAAGAAGCAAAAAAGTAGCTCAAGGACTAAATCTCTGAGCAGTTATAAAAAGCTCCGTCCTGGAGTGCAAGCCAAGCGCTGCATTGCCGGTGTTAGATGGCCAATAACGATTAGACAGTGAAGCGCTCTGGACAGCAATAGAATGCAAGGCGTTCCATCCGAATCCAGCTGCGTGGAGCCAAGACTATAATCAATTGCCGCACGAACTGCATACACAGGGAAGTTGTTGGAATGCTTTTTAGATAACTATGGCCCAGTCTTTTCCTTTAGCGGATAAAAACAAGCTCTCAACTTGGCGGTACCGGCAGTCTGCTGCCAGGATTATACGCGCGTGCGCTTTGGCCATGACTCTAACTTTGCGTTTATTACGTTTATCTTCGTCTGATTTCCTATTTATTTTTCTTCCCCTTTCCTAAAGGATCGTGGTGCAGCGACTTAGTTCCGCAGCACGTTCCTTTGCACGAGGCTTGATGGGGTTTGACATCCCAAAGCTATACGCGTGACCTGCGAAGGACAATTCGATCGTAGCGGAGGACTGCGGATAAATTTGGATCACTTGTGGTTCTTCTATAACGAGTACCGCAATCTTGGTACAAACATTATTACATTCCGTCGCTATCCGAATGAGGAATCTAACTTGCGATCTTGCGTTTAACAGCAGAATGGCACGGCTGCGCTCTCTTTATCTCTGCAAAAAGTGCAGTCATTCGATCTATATGAGTGCACGTGTTGTTGCGCACAAAAGTGCGCTATATAGTATGCAAATACTACCATGGTGATGGTTCGCGGATGACGAGTTACTATAACATTCTTTACGGAGCAATCTTTTACAAAGTGAGACGCATGATCTCGTTTAGTGAAGCTAGATTAGCAGATTTATTTCAAAGACTGCTTGGCCAATACATAGCATTATACGTGGTAGGAAACAACGCTCCGGTAGAGATGAGCAGCGGGAGATTTCGTTAGCCTGATTCCACGATCAGCTATATTGCCAGCTGCAGCAGTACAATTTAAAAAAAGAAATAGAGGAGAAGCGGACAAATAAACTGAAGTGGAGGAGCGTGTCAAGATTTCCGCCACCGCCGATCACCGCAGTGATCTGGTATTTACACCTGACGTTTATGGGCACTGTATACAACTGGGGGAAGCTGTCACCATGTTTACCTCCATGGTGTCAGCGCGACTATAGATGGGGCAGAGGCAGAAGAGATGCACAATACAGCGCTTCCCTTCCGCCTTATCTATAGTGCAATACGTCGGTGAGAAGAAATTTCACGTAATATCGATTAACTGGTTTGTTGTGATGAAATGCCCGCTTGGCTGTCAATTGGAATGCAAGAAGTAACGCACTTCTCAGTTACTTCGAGGGTTAACAAAATGTTTTATTTTTCATTTGGGAAGCCTGCTTTCAGGTATAATGCAAGGGTATGTTTACAAGTACGCAAACAGATTTGTTTCGAGCAGGAAGTGTAACAAGGAACGATTGAAGAGTCCCTGAATCCAGCGTTCGTATGGTCGAGAGGGCATCCTGGGCAAATGCGCCTGTCGCACGGAGGTGGCGAAGACACCGTCTTTACAGTGGAGAAGTGGGCCGAAGAACAATAATGCACGCGAAGGTAACGAAAAACAGCTAGGGTCGAGAAAGAAAAACAAAACAAAAGTGAAGGAATAGAAATAAAAGGAATTGGCGCGTGGGGGCTGCACAGATTGAGAGACAAAGCCGCCGTCGCCACGAACCGATAGCACAGAGGGGGGCTGACCTTCTTCGAGAAAAATGGTGGCTCGATCTTGGCGGCGCGTTATCCGGCGGTGATCGTCCGCGCAACGTCCCGGATTCCTAACCAACCGCACCGGGTCGTCATGCACCGCTGTCCAGCGGCGGGCACTTTTAAAGTGGCGCGTCGCCGCCGTCTTAGTTAGCGAGCGCCTCTTCCGGCAGGGCTGCAAGCGGCGCTGTCACAGCGAACAATGCAGCCACTGTGCGTATATCGCTTAGCGGGACAAAGGCGCATACATGCATACGAACCCCCCCCCCCCCCCCCTCCCAAGCCTTTTACGTTCACTCCCCCGCAATTATACTGGCGTATTCGCGTGGTGGCATGTATAGCGCATGCGCTGCCATCGCGAACGTTCAGGGTGGAACGCGTATATATAATTCGGTTTTCATATTGCTGACGGGTCTTGGTGCGGCCGGTGAGAAAGTGTGCGGCTGCTGCAGCGCTCGCGCACAAAATGACCCGCTTCTTCGCTGCGGGCCTCAACACTGACTGTTCTTGAGTTCGGTGCGCGTCAATGCGCGCGCTGCTTGGCCCCACTTGTCGAGCACGACTCGGCCAAGCTCTTTCGCGGAGGCGTTCGCCTTTCTGATATTTATTGGGCCGAGTCGCTAGCCGCTGCCACCCGACAACCCAGCCGTATACACTACTCAAACAAACCTTGCGATTCACGTATTTCTTCTTTTTTTTATTGCTTTTATTTTTTATTTGGGACGGGATGAAGAAGCGAAGAAAGTAAGAAGAAACGAACTTGGTTCTCGGAAGTCGGGAGGGGTGTGTGCCAGCCTCGCTGCGGACGGTAGATCTATGGCGCAGCAGACGAGGTCAGGGATCGTGCACAGGATACGCCGCAACATTCGGCCAGCGACGCGCCACGCGCGTTCTCTCGTCATTGCATCTACACTACAGTCTACCGCGGAAGTTTAAGGACCACGAAATTCGAGAAAAAGGCAAATTATTGTCGCATCTTTGCCGCTAAAGACGGAATTCACTGGAAGCATATACATTAAACGTTTCTCTTCTGGGGCGAGTACATTTCTTTTTTCTTCTTTTCTGTCACGGGTCTCGTTCTCCGGAATAGTTTGTGGTTGGAGGTACGATGCGAGCGCGTATCGCCTCGGTCGATCTTCTCCAGCGTAAATTACGGCGCTAGTGTATGCGCTCGCTCGAAGTAAGGTGTTATGGACGCTGTTACACATTCCATAGATATTGCCAGGTCACTCGGCTCCGCTGCCGCAAGGGTAGCTCGGTTGGGGCGATCATTCTTCTCCGCTGTCTTTCCGCAGTGCCCCCCCCCCCCTCCTCTCTCTTTTAATTTCTCTTGCTATGTCCTCCAGTTCACGGAGAGCCTTTACACGATCTTAAATCTCATATGCTTGTGTTTCTTGTCCGGTTCTACTCCCGCATTCCTCGCTCTCTCTCTCCTTCAATCTCTCTCGTGTCCTTTTCCTTGAGTTTGTGGCGGGCGCCTCCGCCGAACGATTTGCAAAACGGGACCTCGGTACACAGCATATAGCCTATAGGGCATGAAGCCCACCGCCACTCCCTTTGGCCGGCGAGATTACTTTCTGCTTTACCTATTGCCCCCCCCCCCCCCCCTGCTCTCCCCTTCCCACCTTCTAATTTTTTTCTTTCCTGCTTCTTACTTTCGCGTTGGCGGGGTGACAAACGGTTCTCGGCTTCCGGATTCCTTCGGTGAGAGCCCACCCCGCAAAGTTCACTCGGCGTATAATCAGGCGCGCTCCCATTAATGAGACGCCGGACCCCCTCCAACGGTCGTTAATTCGCGTTGGTCAGGCTCGCAGTGACAATTTGCTCCTTCGCCTGCCTACTTGCCTCGCACAGATGATCGGGCCGCAATGTTTCGCTGGCATGCGGTGTGTGTGGGGATGATAGACACCGCACAAGGAAGAGGCCAGTCAGACGCGAAAAAAAAAAAAAAAAAGTAAGGGACGAGCGAACGAAAATGAAATACAAGGTGCGCCACCAAACGTCGTTCGAAAGTCGTGAGCTCTGTAGAATGCACTGTGAGCTCAGAAGCGATACCTCATAGTAAAGAGAGCGTACCTAAAACGTGTCCATACCAACACCCCAGCCCTTTTATCTCGTTCTTTTTGTTCTTTAGTGCGTGCAACAGTCGAAGCTTCAGATATCACGAAGCTCTGTTTCAGCGGAGAGCTGCGCTCAGGGTCCACGGAGAGCTGGTTGATCGCATAGGCAGAGGATGTGTTCAATACATAACTTGCAACTACGTCACACCACGGAACTGTGGGATACGATCTCGCAAGGCGCCGCCATTACCGAGCACATTGCGGCAGACGACACAGCGCCAAGCTGTGCGGATTTCTCATTTCCCGTCGACGCCGTACGTCGCAATGGCGATTTGTGCAATATTTGGATGCAGTACGAGAAGTAAGTGCAAATCGCATGAAAAGGGACCAGACTCGGGGATGTATTGTTTGCCTAAGGTAATAACAAATCAGTGCGACCGCACAAAGGCGCTGTCCGAGAAGCGGAGAGGTACTTGGCTTGCGCGCATCAACAGGAAAGACCTCATGAATGGTTTACCTGCAGAGAGAGAGAAAATAAGCATCTTTATTAAGAGATTATTTTAAGAGTTGTCTTCGGGGTGGTCTCCCCTTCCCAGGAAACCATAGGCTGCAAAGAAACAGTCAAAACAAAATATCGGTCACAGCCTCCTTCATTTTCTGTCAGCAATCACACGAAATCGTTTTTGTTTTTTCTATTCCTCACAACAGTTGTTAATTCTTGTGTTCGGCTGCAAAGCAAAGAAAAAATGTCACAGTTTCGCCCTAAGGGCGAAGCAATGAATGCGATAGCAACACAGCAATGTCATACGAAGTAAGGTGAGCGGCTTTGGTAGCAACAACACGCAGAACTGTTGTCGACGCCATCGGCGTTTTGCCCGCGTTAGCTCAAAATGCGTGCGGCGTTGGTGACTGTTGCTGGAGCCTCTCATATAAATAGGCACTTGGTGCCGCAGCTAAACGTCGCGTCCCTTCCTTCCCCCTCCCCCACGGCCTCTCGCGCGTCTGAAGAAGGCGCGTTTGCTCTACATATATGGTGATTGTAAAGGAGGAAAGAGACGCCTACTTCTGCAGCCCTTAAGGAAGCACGGCGCAGAACGCGCGTTTGTTCTCCGCCGTGCGTTCACTCCCCGTGAAAGAGCGCGTCCCTCGCGCCCTTTCACTCGCACATACAGCGTTCGGCGGCGCGCGGCCACGATTTCATCTCCATTGACGTCATACGGAACCTCACGGCGACGGCGACGGCGACGGCGACGGCGACGGCGACGCCGACGGCGACGGCGACGCCGACGGCAGAAATCTGCTTTTGAGTGTCCATATAATTGCTATCGCAATAAAAAAATGTGGTGACTGAGCACCACAATTGCTGTTTGCAGTGTTGTTGGCTGACACAAAGCTGGCAATGATCATGCACAAGTTTTGAAAGCAGCTGTCGTGCTCCCGTTGCAGGTAATCCCAAGTAATTTAAGGAAAAGAACAGGGACTCAGGGGCAGTAAAAAATACAGTTCGGCTGTAGACACACTAAAGATGCTTTCCTTTAACGGAAAGCAGAAAAACAGGAGTGGTTTTTTTGTTTTGCTTTCACTCTGCGTTGGCTCATTTCTGATCCAGATTGTGAAATTCGGTGTACGTTATCCCCGCTCGGCGACATCGCCGCGTGGCCGACGCGAGTTGAAGCTTCAATTTCACTTAGGCAGATGTATGTCGATCCTTTATGTGGTTATTGCTGTTTTTTTATCACAGCTATGAAATTAGGAGTACATTCAACTCACCTAGCTAAGCAAGACAACTCGCTTAGACGGCAACTTCTTGGCAATGAGGTTCCGGACCCATCCGCTCGTAAAGTAGTTGTGCGAGTCGAGCGACTTGTAAGCCTTCATCTGATGTAATGAAACATAACACGAGATAATTTATAATGTATTTTGTTGATAACACGAGATAATTTATAATGTCAACATGGGTAACCCGTGGTAGCAGGCTTGCATTAACGGCGGCTTGCGCACCAACTGGTAGCCGATATGGATCCACGCCGTCACATAGGGCGATTTTTTCTTTGTACCTGGCCCGCGTTGGTCCCACAAGTTCATCAAAGTATGCAGGACAAAGTCCTGCACAATTCTCCTTCGCCATGCGCGCAAGGCAATCGATTAAAGCATACGCATAAAGCAAAACGATCCGCCGCACGGACGTAAACACAGCTCCGCTGCTCCGGCACCACGACGTATGTGCTCGGTAATGGCGGACGCAAAACCGGAAGGCAGGAACTGACGTCACGTGCAACTTATGTATAGTGTCGCTGCGGCCGCAAAAGTGGCAGCGAGTCACTGTCCGCCATGTGGATTAGAAAATAGTAAGCGATTGCGAATGCATGTTATAAGTGACAGAGTAAAGTTGTTTCGCAATAGAGGCCAGGTTGTAATAATGGTGCGAAGGAGTTCTGGTAGAAGTAGGTATATACGTGCACTGTTACATGTAATTTAATGCACTGAACGAAGAGAGAAAGCAGTGGAAGTTGCCAGCATTGCTCCTCGCTTTCCCTTTCCGGTGTATATGTTTTCAAATCAAATACTAATATGATAAGGTGATCGGTTCCGAAAGTGGTCGATTATCAACACGAGCTAGCAAAGTTGTGAGCGCTGCAGCTCTGTACGCTCTACCGAGGACAGTCACAAAGAATGTCCTCAAGGATCTTCTCGTAACCACAGTCGTTACAAGGCGAGAAGTGGTAGGCAAAAGACCTCGTAAAAGGTACTCATATAGCAATGGCGGGCAAAGGGTTAACATCGCGTTGGGAGAGTTCAGACGTCATCTGAAGGCGGAGCGAACAGCCCAGGCGGTGGAGACGCTTGTGTTGAAAGGTTGTCCTGTTCCACGCGAAACAATGAGGTTTCTCGTGCAAGAGCGCGAAGTTTTCTGGCTACATCCACCCTTAACAATGTGGGATCGATTCGTTTGTTTCGTTTTCATTAGCTGACCGAGCAGCGTCATTGGTGTGTTCGTTACTATATGACGGCGCAAGTGTCTGACGCAACTTAAAAGTGACACAACGTCCTTCCTCGGCCAATATCTAAAGAAACTCTCTAATATCGATCATCAGTTGTCCGTGTGGTCCACGCGCAGCAGGTCCGGTGGTAAGGACTGCAGCACTGCCTTCTAATCACACAATGCGGACCATCTGTGAGGGTGTTGTTGACTGATGAGACGAAGAGCACAACGAAACGCGTCAAGTTTCTCAGCTGTCGATGTCATCGGGTGACGCCGTGCATACTTTAATTCAGACTGAACCTTACTTATCACGGCGACAAGCAAGTTCGATGCCTTCAGCTTCTATTGATAAGCATTATGAGTAAACAAAGGCGATTTGTGCATTATTACTCAGTGCCTCGTAATCAGAACTGGTTTTGACACGTAAAACCCCAGAAAGAAGATTACTCAGTTTTCTCGGGACCATGGAAGAAACGCGCGTACGTGTGTCACGGAGCGGCATATTTTCGAATGGTTTGGACGCTGATTAACGACACGCCGAATTACGAGCGGCAAACACGTGGGCTCCTGACTGTGCAGCGTACAATGCATTCGACATCGACACGCCGAATTACGAGCGGCAAACACGTGGGCTCCTGACTGTGCAGCGTACAATGCATTCGACATCGACACGCCGAATTACGAGCGGCAAACACGTGGGCTCCTGACTGTGCAGCGTACAATGCATTCGACATCGACACGCCGAATTACGGGCCCCGAAGTGTGCGCGTACGGCCACGTGGTAGTGCCGGGATCAGCCTTGGCCCTTGACAGTGGGAGAGAGGCTGATCTGCGGTTCTTCGTCCATAGTGAGAGCGCGGCCAAGATTGTTGGGAGCTAAGAGAGCTGAATTCGGAGAATGCTACGTAGCGGCAGTTTCCCTACCTAGGGAACTAGGGAAAGGAGAGGCTATTTAGGCGCAGGTTTTGGGCCCTGCTGATTAGTCTAGAAGCTGAACCTATGCGCTGCTGAGAAGCCGTTGGGGGGCTAGTGCCGTCCAGTATCGCCTGGGCCGCCTGGCCACGTCGGAACTCCGAGGAACTTGTTGACGTACGAGACGTCAAACCAGCGTCTGCAACGAAGCTCACGGTAGTTCGCCTCAAGTTAGCTCAACCTGCTTGAGAGAAGACGTCCAGTCTAGACTCCCGGGAAACCCAGCCCAGCAATTCGCATTCACCTCGACAAGATCGGCCACCAGCATTCTTCGGGAAAGCTTTGTGCGTCGACTTCATGGTTTATGGACTTGCTGCTGCTGCCCGGCCACGCGTATGACATCGTTTGTTTCTTTTTGTTTTCATTGGAACTTTGCTTTAGTCAATAACTGTTAAGTGTATTCTTGTGTATGTGATCCTCGCACTGTTTCATTTTTATATCTACTGTTCATTGCTCGTATTTATTTGTCTTCATCATTGTGTTAGATTAATTTCAGGTGTGTTAGTCTGTCTTGTGTTTTTTTATTATTGTATTTTATTAATATGTGTGTGCTTATCAGCCGATAAATATCTTGTTTTTTTTTGTTTACTCCCGACTCTGACTCTTTTCACTGTGCTCGCTTGCGTACGGAACGACCAACCAGCTTGTCTACCCCGTCGATCGACTTCGCGCCGACGACGAATCGGGGACAGCTGTGACATAAACTGGCGTCCGCGAACAGGACGTTCCGTACAAAAGCAGCACGGTGAACGGAGAACGATCATCGTGGAGATGGATCAATTAGTGCTACTGACACATTCTTGTGCAGTGTTGAACGCACGTGCAGGCGAATTGTGAGCGCTCGGCTTTTGGAGGTGTAGCCGCATTTTGGAGGGAATGGAGTTGGAAAAGTGGATAGAACAAGGCAAACAGTTGGGCCTAAAGGGCGCCGAGTTAAGGACATGGATTACGGAACAGCAGAGGCAGGCCCGAGAGAAAAGGGAGAAAGAGCGAGTGGCGGCGAAGGAAGCTGGAGAGCGCGAGATACTGTTGCTAAAATTAAGGATTCTGCTTATTCAAAATGGCAACGAGAGCAGGGCTAGCAATGAGCCCTCAGAAGTACAGGAGGAGCAGCAGAAATGGCAGGCGCCCGTAGTAGTCGCGCATGAAAAATGCGAAGAAGTCGCACGCACGGTTCTGCCGATAGTAGGAAGAGAGGCTAATCTTTGCGAGCCTAACAAAGGTGTTGCCAGATCCGCAGACCGTGGCGTAGTTGTTGAGGGACCCGTTGATGGGGACCTGATTGAGCGCGACGAGATAATGAGCCAATTGAATGCTAGAGAAGCAGCTAGGTCAGCTGCGGACGATTTGGAGTATGTCGCGAATGCTGCTCTAGCAGCAGTAGTCCGAAGTGACACAAGCTCGCTAGACGAGAGCACCAGGGCAGACTCCACTCGATCAGAAAAGTGCGCTGAAGCACAATGCGGGCAGGATAGTGCAGTTGTGGACAGCGCCCAGGTAGGCGAGCTACGGTGCGCAAAAGAAAATAGCTGCATTGCACCGAGTTGTTTGAAGATCTCCGCCAGTCCAAGTAGTAATGAGGGGAATGATTCACCCAGTAATCATTCAGACTGTGCGTTGGAGACTGAAATCGGGACCGACGATATGCGGGTCGGTCTCCACGAGATGCGAGCGGAAGGCTCTGAAATTAGCACCCGCAAGCGTGCTAGGAGAAAGAAGCGGTGGCGCAGAGTCCGTAATGCGGCAGAGAAGGCAGCGCCGCCAAGTGAAACAAAGGGCGCTAATCCCTGCGGGCAGCGCAGTGAAGGTTTTCGAAAGACGCGTTTGTCGCTGGCAAGGTTTCCTGTAAGAGCGCGTCCGAAACGCCGGGGGAGGAAGAGAGACAAGTCCAGCAATCTGGGACATCGATTACTGCGGCGAAGCCAACCATGGGGCGATGCGGTTGGCGTAACTCTATGGGAAGCATTTTTTAAAAATTGATTACTGAGCAATGGCTAGTTTTTCGCAATTTGCACTTTAGGCACTAAATCCCGACAACGTTCTCACAGTATATGTCGAGTGTAGTCTAATTCCACTGTCTGGATTTTTTTCCTGGGGCACTTTTGTGGGCCCATTGAAAATGCATGGGGTGATTTTTAAAATGTAATTTGCAGCACAGTAAAAACTCATCCGCTAATTGCACTCTAGTGGCACATACTTTAGGTCTTTCTATATACGTAGGTCCAGTTTGGTTTTAATCCGCTTGCTGAATTTTTTTCCTGGGGCGCTTTTGTTTGGCTACTATGCGGAAAAGCATCTCTACAGGGGCAAAAGATTCGTCCGCCGTGGAATTGATGGGAAAGAGCTTGCGGACCATGTTAAAAATGGACACGAATGTGCAACTGTGATGCATATTTGCGCCATGACGTATAAGGAAAGATGATGGTGTTAGATTCTGCAAGAAGGAGTGGGCCAAATGGCTTTATGGAGTGGCATCGAAGCGCGAAGCCTGGTTGCGAGCCCCCCTTTTTCTCAAGTTTCGGTGCATGGTAAAGTGTTTCATCTGGTATTTAGAAAGATAAGGTGCTTAGACAGATTTAGTATTAGGCAAACTTTTGACACAAAAGGACATCGCCAAATAGAGCACTTGTTACGTGTGTTTACGTGTTACTTGTTAGGTGTTTACTTGTTACGTGTGTTACGCGTATTTAGTGCAATGTGCCGACAATGCGAAGGTTTGAATATTATCAGTGTAAAAACAAATTGAAAGTAAAAACTCATGATCTATAGAACGCGCGACGGAACGAAATAAAGAGAAAAAGATAGTCCCCATGTTACAGCGAAAATCAGCAGCTTCGTCTCGTTTAATAAACCATCCCGTTTTAGTTTTAAATGCATAAGCATTTCTATGCCTACCAAATGAGAAATTTCTCCGTCCGTCACGTAAGACGAATGCAATGGCTCATAACCACGTAAGGCAGAGGCTACAAGCGCTCAGCGAAGTGAAGCAAACAGCGCATACATTCATTGAGATCAACCATACAATACACAGAACAGCACACGTTTCACTAAAGAACAAGTTCAAAACAAGCATCCGAACCATGAATAAAACATTGCATGCTCCCTCAGCAATTGTAGTGGTGGTTTTGTAACAGCTTAGCTGGACATCCAGGTTGATAAGGACCGATAATACTTCATAAGGGTCGGATCGTGTTCGATAAGGTTGATAACGAGCGATGAGGGTTTATAACCACGTAAGCTGTTCGAATCAAGTTTCATAACATTGATGATGACACCCGGCAGCGTGGGGATTAGCAAGCGGCACAATGCTTGTGCATACTTAGGCAACTCCCAGAGGAGTTTCTGCGTGATTTCTTTTATCAGTTTGGAAGTATAGCTAAAATCATGCGTGCCTGTTCAGTGTACGCAAATCTCGCACGTTATACGCGAAGGTAAGGTTGTGAAGGTTTGAGAAAGTGGAGCCGCAACCGCTGAACTACACCGGGTCAATTGTTGTAGGGCCTGCTGTGAGCCAGACGATTGCTTAGCTGCGCAAATAGGTAATCGCTTGACAATACTTCTCGGAGCCCCGCCTTGTCGGGAATATTGCCTCTCGTAAGGTGACTCTTACAATGTCCTCATAGCGCAACAAAATACTGGTCTGACGGTCGTTCGGACATGACTAACCTGATTCCGGGCTTTTAAATGCAGTCGCACTAAATCGCTTGGAAATACGAAGAAAACATACAACGCGTTTGTTTCTCCACAAACTCAGTCGTACTGTGGGGAAACAAGCTTCTAGTTTATGACAGCGGTATTTCCCGTACACAATTTTTTTATTATTATTGTGAAAGCAGTTATATGTACACTCCAGGCACATTTACGCCGACGTCATCCGCGTCGCCTTCGCTGTCGCCGCGATGTTCCGTGTGAAGTCCGAGTGCGATAACATCGCGGCCGGATGCCGTATGTTGCCGGTGCGAGTGGAAGCGTGCCAGATTCATCTGAGAAGCCTGGTGGCTCAATCTCGAAGGTTATGAAAAACGGCGCACAACAATGCCTCAAGCAAGCACGTCTCGCTGTGTATTGTGTGTATTACACGGACAAACAGGTGCACGCAGAACATCAACTCACCACTCTCGCATTGCACTAAATGCTGAAGAAATTAAACATTCACTGTTAAGATATTCGCGTACTATTGTCAGTCAAAGCAAACAGCAGAGAAAGCTTCGCTTGCTGTGCTTCCCACACTGAGTCGGATCCACATAATTTTATTGCGATTGCAAATATATGGACACTCCAGGCACATTTCCGGCGTAGTTGTCGACGTGATGTTTCGTATAATGTCCAAGTGCGATAACATCGTGGCCGCGCGCCGTATGGTGTCAGTAAAGTGAAAGCGTGAGAGGGTGAGCAAAGAATGGTTGCTCATTCTCGCGTGCGCAAGGGAGGAAGGCGGGGAAAAAGCGCTCCGTCTTCCATCGCGCACAAGGCCGCAGGGAAAGTGGGGGACGTTTTACTCCCGTGGCGGCTACGTATAACGTGGCTGAGCACGGCCGCCGGGCCCCGAACTAGAAAGCGATCTCCGCTGGGTACAAAGTCTAGGCGGGCCGATGGCTGGGACCCCTATAACGTAAATCTATTCCAATCTGTTTTCCTTCTAATCTCCTGATGTCCAATTTACGTAACCGCCAACGCAAGCATCGGGCGGTGACTCGCAGCGTTGTTTGAGAATGCTATTGAAACGCTCTCCTATTTTATAGGAGGTCACTGTTGTTTGCTTTCAAAAGGAATAGCATTGCCTAACTTAACATATATTTCTTACCTGATTGGCTGACCAAGGGCGATGAGCACGCAGAAGTGGAGGCGGTAACGTGGGGCCGGGCTAGCGCAGTGAAAGTAGATAACCTGATGAGCAGGGTGTTGCCGGCGTCTGCGTTTGCCCTGCTTCTTCTTACTTGGCTTTCGGTGTCTGCTAGAAAATCACGTCGGCGTGCCACGGAAACGTAACAATGCAGCTAAAACGAATCTTCAGTGAAGAAAATTTTACATAGCGATGTCGTTTTCGAGCTGAAAGGACTCGACAACCATATAATGTCACGCAAAATTTTTGATATAGGCAAATAAATCCATTCTCCACGGCAGCTCCGACTAGCCAGTGCCAGAGCGATCGGCGGGTACCCACCCTCTATTGATGTCGGAACGGGGCAGTGTCCAGCTATTAAAAAGAAAATTAAGTTTTGATCGGCGTAATAATGCATCTTTAATGCGTACACGCCACTTTGACGCAGTGATTTTTCGCGGTTTTTGGACGTCAAGTGACAGACAGGCGAAGTGGACGCAGCCCGAAAACTTTTGACCAATTGCGGATGGCTGATGGTAAAAAGGCATAGAATCTAAAAATAATATTTTTCTGTTGTTTGGTCTCACATGCATAATTAGTGTGCACACGTCATATAAGAGTGAGTAGCTCTCGCGGTTTTTTAACAGCAGAGCTGTTTAAGTCGAGCGTTAGTCCGTAACCTGCGGACAGAAATTGTGGGCCGATCCTGGCGGTAGTGCAGAAAGGGTCCAAGCGCAATGACACACACCTCTGTGAACTGGCAAAGCTGAGCCTGGTTAAGTCTAGCTAAGCATGTTTGGGACTACTTAAGCTTAGTCTCTCATCGATTGACAATCGATAGTCAACCAGCAGCTACTCGATAATCGATAAATGATCAATAAATTCCGGAAAATGCTGGGGATGACTCGGTAGTGCTTAGCCTAGCCCAAAAGCCATGCCAAGTTAGGTGCCCATCAGCTCCGCTTTCTCTGTATCATGGCGCCTCCCGTGCAAGCTACGCTAATATTTTTCCTTTACGTTGCGCGAAAGACAAGTGAAGTTGGGCAATCGTGGATGCCTGATTGCAAAAATAGAATAGAAGCAGTTTGGAATAGCTTTTCGTTAAAGCGCCCCTGATGCCTTCATGTGCGGTGTATTCTCGGCACAATTAGTTAGCGTTGAAGCTAGAAGTAGCACGATGGACAATTCGCTCGCTGTTGCTGCCACTCTCCCCCACGCCATAGTTTTCACAGCGAGTGTCCGCGCTTATCGAGAGAGATGTGCTCGTGTGTGATTGTGCGCGCGTGACAACGTGCAGGTTAATTTAGTTAGTAAGTGAATGCTTACAGCAGTTTATGCAGCTGATAAAACGACTAACCTTAGTTTGCACAGCTGTCTAATAAATTTCTGTCGCAATCAGTGATTCGCCTGTCGGGCGAAATTGACCTTATTGTTAAGATTATTGTAGTTAATATTATTATTACTTATTAGGCTCAAGCCAGGCGCAATACACATACAAGTTTTGAATGCAGGCGCAGTTCTGTCTTCTTGTGATTGAGTGCCGATAATTTTTTTCGAGCAAATGGGGCACAGCGTGTCGTTTACAAAAAGCAGCTTGGTGTCTGCCACTGCGGATACGGTGGCATAGAGATGTTGTAAATTTCGGGTAGTGGGTCGATTCCTTGTTGGAAAAATGTATGTATTCTCTCGCGCAAGCCGTTGCTTTAAAAGTGAATCCAAAGTGCAAGTGCCCAAAAATGGTGGTATTAGGTAGTGTGCGCTCTTTCCAGTCTCTTGTTGTTTTCTTCCTGTTTGTTTTGGGCAGCGTCTCAGTACATTAACATAACGTCACTGCCTCGTTCGACGGAACCACCTAAACATTTTTGCAGTAGGTAGAGTCATCTGCGTTCAGCGTTCTGGGAAGTAGTCCCCTTCCGAGGTGATCAAAAAGCACAGTGCTACTCCATCTTTCTTTTCCTTTTATTAAACGTGCGACATTTAATGGTAGTGTGCGAAGGTGAGTATTACAAGCTTTAACGCTGTAGTCGTTTTTTGTTGAAAGTTCCACACGTGACTCCACTCTCGTGTGGCCGAGACGTGGACTCTCAGGGTATGGTCATTTATCGGACAATGCCAGGACTACTACTTTTGTTTTCTCGCCAAAAAACCGTCCCACCCCCCTAGTCGGTCAACTAACAGTCACAACCTTACCACAAACAAGGCAAATTGGCTTAGTGCTTTTGAAAGCGGATAGTGACCGTCTATCAACTCTTTGTCTTTCGATCTTAGCACTTGCTTTCTTTCAAACCCATCCTGCCCTAGAAAAAATTCGGCAGAATTTGTTTTTCTGGTTACAATAAGCATTCTCAATAGGAAGTTAACATTTTCGACAGTAGTCTTCTCCCGCAGAGCGACGTGTGTGGCGGCGTTGTGTAGAGATTCGGCAAAAAAAGGTCAAATACAATATTCAGCAGCTGATTGATGCACTCTCGTTAAATGATAAGCGCTTTTTGAGTGGCATGACACCATTTACACACCCTTACATTGTCATTTTCTTGGCACATGAAAAATTTGTGCTCTTCAAATGAATGTTCAATGGTGTAAGTGCTGCATTGTTTTGCTTCTTTTATTTAATGTACTAGGCTTGAAAATGCCGCTAGTCAGACATAATAGAGCACAGAGAAAAGGCCCAACTGCACGCGGCATGGTCTTATCCTTACAATAAATTCGCTAACGAGACAGATCATGAATCCAACTACAAAATGATATCTCGCACCAAAGGAATGTGGGAAAAACCACTAGGAGACACTAAGTTCGAAAATCTTATTGTTAACAGGTGATTCAAGGGTGACGCAAGGCGACAACTGTTGCATATGACGGCGTGCATACGACTAGACCATCAATAGAATAACATGACTTTAGTGAACCAAGAACCAATATGCAGGCCATGGGGTAAAACTTTATTATAGGAACACATTTTCAGCATTGTTCGTACAACTCAACGCTTGAAGCCTGTGTATATTTGCCGTGGTACGTATATGTTTTATTGCAGCATGGCCCACTTTGGTTATTAGCCTGCGTAACACCGTGACTAAATTTCGCCTCATCGCACGCACATTTAAGCCTTCTTGAAAACAGAACCAGGAGAATTCAGTCACTGGAACAGCCTTTCATTTATTTATCACACAGTCCCATATTCGCTCGAGGAGGATTATAGCGGGGAGGATGTATACACGCATTAAAACTTTTTTCAAGGTAACATTATAAGTGATACGCAAACCAAACAAGATCTAAAACAGAGAAACAAAGCACCAGGGGCCGAATTCACAAAGCTTTTCGATCGTAAGTGCTGCACCACGATTGGCTGACACCTGCTTCTGCGAACAGTTTTAGCGTGAGAACGTTTTTGTGAATCCGGCCCCAGTATGTAGCATACAGTAGTTACAATGAGACTAAAATAAAAAGATATTGAAATTAAAGGCGTGTAAAGTTGTTCTACATTACCAGGAATTTAGGACGTCGCCGAACAGCTCCTCTAGCGGCCGCCTCTGAAAACATACGCGTTTTCTATTGGAGAGCGTCGTTTTTTCCAAATAACTAATCATAGAAGCCATCTTTTAAAATATTCCTGTGGAAATAGGCTCTAGGCGCTTAGCCCGAAATATCATGCAAGTGGTACTATTACTTACGGCAGAAAACTCTTTCCAAATTGCGGGCGAAGTTTCAATTATGTGAGTCTATTGAAAAGCCAAAATTTTGGAGGCTTTTTTGGCCAGTAAAAAGCAATTAGCGAAGAACCTATTGCATTCACTGATGTATTCCTGGGCATTTATCAATTTCAATGAATCAGCTTTCAGCTAGTTGCAGCAGCAGCTCTTGAAATTGCAAAGAAGTCGTTCCAAAATAGCAGTGTTCATAACAAGGTCGCGGAATTTATTGTGGTACATATATAAACCTAATTTTCGCCAACCGCAGCCCTTCGAAGCGGTAGCCGAGCGTGTTGAGCGACCACAGATCAAGATCACTGATAAGCACGATCGTGAGTTCGCAGGTTCGAAGCCAGCTGTGCCGCGCTTCTTCTTATCACTTTGTCGCTGCTTAGTTTGGCAGTTTTCCACCCGATGGCATATTCCGAAGTGCAGGACATTTGGTTACGGTTCTTGTTTGGTTTCTTTTTACTTTACCAACGTCTTTGTAAAAAAATAGCTGGCTGGTTTCGAGAACATGCGAACGTGCTTCCAAACATCTTTTGCACTTTAGGTATATTGTATTTTGGAGAATAAACCCAGGTAACGTGTTTTGAAAGTACATTTCTTTCTTAAGGTGAATATTTATGAAGACATTACTAAGAAATACCTTGCCTTTTCAGCTACGTCTTGGGAAAGGCGTGTTTGTGCAACTCTTGTGCGGCTTGAAACGTACCACAAAAATAAATGGCGTCCAGTGTGTGCAATTAAAAGACACAGAAGTAGAAAAGTTGGCGGCAGCCCCAGAAGTAGTATCTTTACAAAGGAATACAGTTGAAGCAATTTGACTGAGTATATTTGCATTATTTCAAAGCAGAATTTTCGCGTATACCTGACCTTCAGTGCAAATGAAGGCTATCCGAATTAATGCACAAGCTTGTTTGCTTAGTACAAACCAGTACCTCGAAACATAAACATTCTACCCTCAATATGCGGCGCACGTGTCCTATCATTTGAACCATTCCCATATACCTTCACAAACTTCCAGAAATACTAAAGGTCTTCATATCCTTTTACCCTTTTACCACAACTTACGCAGAGAAGTATTGGAAATTATGCGAAAAGACTCTGGGACGTGTCAATGTAGCCTGTCGTGTAAAAATAGAGAACGACTCCAATCACAGACCACACCCTTTTTGAATTATGCCCACAAAGTTGTGCAAGAAGACACTGTTTTCGGCTACAATTACCGAAGTTGCCATATAGCATTCTGCTGTTCTGTTCTTGACTAACTCTATTCCTGAATCAGGTCACCGCACCATGATATAATTACTGGTGCAATTCTTTAGTAATTCTGTGCGAATATTCTCCTACCCTAAATTTAACATGTTTGAATAATTGAAGAAACATGAGAAAGGACCGTGATGGTTTGCAGAAATGTTCCTTTATTAGAATCGTTTATGACCCATATCGGTACGGTCGTTTTGTCATGATCACGCCAGCGTGCACTGAGCATCATTTGTCATTTTGTCTACTGCCTATAAATAAAATACAAAAATGTCGTTCCTTGTGTGTGAGTAGCACAATGGCAGCTGAACCTTTCGCATGGTCCTACTAAGCCAAACCTTGCCTTTCCTGCCATGGTGCCACAGGACATGTCAATTTCACACTTGATTTTCGTCATTTCAGTTTCCTAGAAAGCATAGGGAGGTAAAAAAGACGAACAGGCGAAACTTTGAAGTAGTCTTGAGATTTGAGTAAAATTTCATAGGCAATGTTATTATCCTTTATTTGTTTACAAATTTATTACACCTCATTGGTGATAATAATGAAGTACTACATAGTAGTTCAGTTCTTACACTTAATACATCATGTCTGAGATGGCTGTCCTGAAAATTAACCAGGTGTAAGCATTGCATGACGTTGGCTGGAAGGCCATTCATTAAAAAATGTGTGCAGAATAAAGAAAATACAGGTGTTCAATGGCACAGTCACCTTCAAAAGTTTACGCGGCCGAGATTCTGCGAATAAGTTCATTTTCAACGCAGCTACGCCCACAGCGAGTAAAATATGCAAAACTTTTGTTTACTCTAGACCAGTATACGCTGTAAATCCGAATGCCACGATGCGTGCCTCAGGCGTAGGAATATAATATTTTTTCAGCTTGAGGCGTGCGAAAGCTTTGGACGCTGACTATACGTTCTGAAGGCCAGGCTGATTCTTAGCTTATACGTGATGACAAGCGCCGAGCTCTTGATGATGGAATATTAGAGCGTAGAATTGTAGAACTTGTGCAAGGTCAGGGGACTTCACGGCGTAAACCTAGTGATAGAAGCTCAACATGCTTTTTGTTTATTAACACTGATAAGTGAATAGTCAGAGTAAATTAATGTTACTGCCCGTTTCTGGGCAGACTCGAGTGTAATGCATACGCTCTATATCACTGAAGGTTCCATGCTAATTCCATACAGGGCATTCATAGTCGAATTTTGGCCTGTCTTACGCCTACCGAATCTTTAGCAATGAGCAGAGGTAGGCAATTGCTTATTTGGATGTCGCCGAGGCCATGGTAGGTGTGATTAGTAATGCGGTATATGTGAGTAGGCTGACTGGGATTATTACATGAAGTACGCCAACGTACCTAGGTTAAGTCACGGTGGAAATTACAGAGCCCTTTATTGTATATATGTTGAAGTCATGTGAGAGTGTCTCTGCTAAAAAGTTATAAGTTTAATAATATCACGACTGAGTAGCCTTCTGTTAAGCTGTTGGTAAAAATACTGTGTACGAAGTTCTATTGTGGTTTAAACTGCAACGTTATCAGCGTTTCCAAAAGAAAGCGACTACAAGTCCATCTTTCTCGGGCGTTGATTTAACCTAGGTACCACTGCCTGACTCGTGACATTTGTATATTTTAAATCTGCCCCGATGACGTTAGTTACGTTGCGGAAAAAATAAATACCCTTTCTAAAGAATGAACCATCACAGCTTCCCGACAAAGCGCGGTACGTTGGCGCAAGTCATCATGTGTGATCACGATAAGAACGACCACCCGTCGTTACAAATGACTTCTCATTCCCCGGTTTTTCTTTTTTTGTCAAGGACGCGACTAACCCGTAGAAGGGTAATGCCAACCTTTTCATGATGCTTGCGACTTTTTTGGTTCCGGACGAGCGCCTTCTTTGTGTTTAATTCAGGCGCCTGGCATCGAAAGGCTTAAGCCTTTAAACAGCGAAAGGCTTTCACAGTCACTTCGGTAGCTCCACGGAAGGCGCGGAAAATCAGTCCACTTTCAGCATAAGCGCTCTGACCCAAGGCACATATTTGCGAGAAAGGAGCTCCTACATTACCCATAGCGAGAAATGTATCCACAAATTACACCTCATTATGCCGATGTGTTTATCAGCCGTACTCTGGTGCCTGTATTGCGTATTACGACAAAAATATAGTTTGTGCAGTGTCAGTAGCCTAAACGTAAAACAGGAAATTGAAGTCATCACAAAGACTGTCATATATCATAAATTGCAAGAAAAAAACTAAAAATGTACTTCATTATACTCGCAATGCACACTTTGATGCATGTGATTCATTTCAATTCCCTATCTGTTCCGACCCGCCGTGGTTTCTGAGTGGCTATGGTGTTGGGTTGCTGAGCACGAGGTAGCGGGATCGAATCCCGACCACGGCGGCCGCATTTCGATGGGGTCGAAATGTGAAAACACCCGTGTACTTAGATTTAGGTGCACGGTAAAGAACCCCAGGTGGTCCAAATTATTCCGGAGTCCCTAACTACGGCGTGCCTCATAATCAGATCGTGGTTTTGGCACGTAAAAGCCGAAAATTTAATTAAATTTTTAAAACCTAGATGTTGCTAATCGTAGTGTTTAAGGGGAAATAAACATGCACTCTTAGCGCGCGCAGAAACTACGCCGGTTTCTAGCGAGGGGAGCTTCGCGCCGTGACGCAGCAGACCCCTTCAAGCATTGACAGTGCAGCATGCTGCCGGCCGAAATATACGGGCGGTGGGGTGAAACTCGGATGCGGCAGGGGCTGCCGTTGCAACGCTAGGATAATTGGATGTGACGGACGTTCGCGCCGAAGATTAAAAAGATTGTTGATACTAAAGCGACAGCTGTGCACTATGACGTAGCCAAACATGGCGGGTTTTATTGGTGGATCATAAACGCTATCACAGAGAAGGTTTACTGCAAAGCGTTATATGGCGTGCAGAGGTGCGGTGGGGTTTAAAGCGATAGCCCTGTGGCGGCCCATATGCGGAAAAAAAATTGTACGTTAAGTATCCTTACGTGATTTGAATGCGAAAGCATTATGACTTCTCTTAGTCATTACCAATAAAGACTTCTTAAGTATTACAACCTGTGTGCGATCCTTCCTTCCCTTTCTTTTCTCTGCGTTCATTAGTCACCAGACCACAACCATTCAGAACTCATCGCCAAGTAGCTACGAGTTGATATGGTGATCCACTTTAATCCACCTAAACCAAATTTAATTCATTGCAATTTAGTTTACTTCGCCTTAATTCACTTGACTTCACCTTAAGCCACCCTACTCTAACTTGTTGTAACTTTTAATCACTTCCCTGTAATTCACCCTTAATTCCCAATAACTT
>NC_051154.1:191933308-192058451 GCF_013339745.2 Dermacentor silvarum | reverse complement strand
TTCTGCGGTTCCCAAGTTTGACTGATTGAATAATGTAATAAATGTGTGATGCAATCTTCGCAACGCTTCCAATTTGTCAGACCTTTATTTTCAGTAGCTCCTTTCGCAACCTGTGGCTTCAGCTGCACATCGCGTCAAGAGCTTAGATATTTATCAATACTCCAATAAGATCCCGTAAATATATACATAAGGTGACAGACGTTAATAGCGTCCAATAAATGAAATTAATAGTTGCGGCTCTGAGCATTATAGGGTGGTGTGCTGGTGTACTGGGTGATCTAAAGTTATAAATTTTCAGGTTAGCATAAATTTATAAGCAGCGTTGAACATGTTTTTATTCACATACTGTGACCAACTCTGGACAATGTTTCTAGATTGTGTAAAGGGAAAATGTTGGTAGGAGGTTTGAAATAATTAAGTCATAATGAGGCCTAAAAACTGTCAGTAGAAAGCTGGTAGGATGTTGACAAAGTATACAAACATGCTTCTATTCAATGTTGGTGGCCAATTGTTAGAACAATGTTACTAGGGTGTCTAAAGAAAGCGCTAGTAAATTTTTAATAGGACGTTTACAGATAGCCTATGAACATGCTTCAATTTAATGAATGCTAATAGGAGGTCTAAAGAAACGTGTTTCTACACAGTTAGTAGGAAGTTCACAGACAACCTATGAGCATGTTTCTAAATGTTGGTGGCCAATTGCTTCTAGGGTGTTACTAGGGAGTTGTTAGGAAGCCTAAAGACCGATGGAAGGATTTCTATTGACTGTTGGTAGGTTCTAGTAACAATAGTCTAAAAGCGGTCTAAAACATGTTGAGAGAAAGTTTTATAAGGGCACGGAGTTGTCCACAGAACGCCGCGCTGCGCTGGCGGGTTGCCGGGTCCCACCTCCAGGTACTGACAGGAACTGGGTAGGTACTGTTCCACGTGCTCCTTGGCGGCAGGCGACATGTCGGCACTCGTCGCGGCTAACCACTGCACCGGGGCGTCATCTGTAGGAGCTTGTTCAAATGCAGCTCCTGTATCTGCGTGCACCTGAGGCAGACGTGGGTGAGGCGGAGCGGGCGTTGGTTTCTCAGGAGGCGCCAAACCGTTTCGAACACCTCCCCATCGAAGCCTGTGTGGCCCAGAAACAGATACTGGAGGTTGGCGCCCTGAAGGAGCACCACCTGCACCTCCCGGTTGCAGACGAAGATGCGCTCGATGTTGAGCAGGACAAGGTTGGTGATCATCGGCCTGCTCGGGGCAAAGCTAGTGGCGAGGAGTGGGTAGCAGCCTTCGAGCACCAGGCCGCGCAGCGAATGAAACTGTGTAAGTGAAGCCATGTCGAACCACGGCAAGAAGATGCAGTTGGCCAGGTCAAGAAACCGCAGGGAGCTGACCGCCAACGGTTCCCGTTTGTCTCGAAAGACGTCGGTAATAAAGAGAGACCTCTTCAATGACAGGTGCGTGAGCCTGGTGGTGAGGTCCGCCAGAGAACGTTCCAGCCAAGCGTCAGTCAGCTGCAAGACCTGCGAAACGTGAGGGGAGGATTTTCTTATTGCGAAGCTGTTTATTTGGGACGACAACTGCTGGCAAACGTGAAACGGTAAATGCGCGAGTTTTGAGTGTGTGGGTCCTGTATGGTCACACGAGTAAGTGTGGAAAGTAGGTGCCCACTGGGTAGACGAAGGCTCGAAGGGGGTGTGGAGGGTGTTGCATTTCTTCCTCGTTTTTATTAAGCTTGGCTGAGAAATTTCGGCCAAGTTTGGGTTACGCTTTTGACCTCGTCGCGCATTCTGAGCCACGGTAATATGTTTTATAGAAAGCTTCCATGCCAGCATAACTGTATTTCAGTAATTGTAACAGCGTGGTTGTCCCGCGGCGTGCTGTACAGGCAGCGCCGCTACGCGCCAGGTGTAGCCACACCAAAAATGAAGGCGTCCGGTGTGATTGCCGCTTAAATTATTTACTCTTCTATAAGACGTTTAAACTCCTAATTTAAACAGCTTAACTTATTAAAAAATGTCTTTCTTTAGTAATTCCGGTTAAAAGCTTAAGGCCTTGGTGTGGATAATCCAGATACCGTGTTTTTAAACGACCGATGACCTTTTGAGTGTTTCGGGATATCACGTGTAATCGCTGAACAGCTCCTAGCTCCTGTTGCATTTGGCGGTTAACGTGCATTGGGTGCACGCCAAAGAACCCCAACTGGTCAAAATTAATCCGTATCATCCCACTACGGCATGCCTCATCATCAAATCGCGGTTTTGGCACCCGTAAAACCCCAGAACGTAATTTTAATTTCAGTTTCTACCCATCTGAGGTGCCACAGCTCAATGTACGCAGGTCGGATTAGCTTTATATATATATATATATATATATATATATATACCCCGGTGTATATATACTAGCCGTAGCGTGCTAACCTTGAGAGAAGGGCAGTGGTCTCTTAGGTGTCCGAACACCATGGCTGTGGGTCCACGTGCAGTGGCTGTTTTGAACCCCGTGATCTTCAGCTCGACGAGGTTGGCGCCAGCGTTGTCACGGACGAGGTGCCACACCTGGAGAGCTGACAGCGGTTGCGAGGTCACATTGATCACCCGCCGGAGTGACCAGTCGCGAGTCACTCGCCTCCACCGTCGGCACACGCTGAAATGCACAAATGGTATTGTCATACGTCGGTATGCGCGAGTTTCTAGAAGTGCGTTCGAAATGCCTGAAAATTAGGGAAGGTGCGATAATTGAGCCATTTCCTTGCGTTACTTTTACTACAGAGCCTATAGGTCGGCAAAATCACTCATGAGGCCGAATGAGCCCAGCTGAATATAATTTTGACGAGTCTGAATCCGAGTGAATCCTAAAGAATAAAAAAAAAATTTTTTTTTCGGTGAATCTGAATGGAGTAGTGATAATTTTGCCGACCTATAATCAATTTCGGAAAAGGCATCGCTAATATCGCGGCGACGGCGGCAACGTGCTCCGAACAAATCCTTTAAAAACGATTAAAAAGAACTCCAGCCCAGAACTCCGCGCCAGCTGCGTTGTCGGTAGCGCAACGCCCGGATCTATGCTGCATCCTAAAATCACTGAACATCTTCCAATTTCCTACACTAACATGCCAGCTTTGCGTATCCTCGTAGCGTCTGCCTCAAGCGCCGAAACCATCGCAGCGCCGGAAACGCAAGTTGCCGCCGCTCAGTCTATAGACTAACGGCGCCATGCTACGACACGCTTAAAGGGACACTAAAGCAAAACAATAACTCTGCCGTCGTTAATTACACTGTAATAGGTCAATTATTAGAAGAGAAAATGAAGCTCAAAGTTACGTTTTCTTGAATTTCGCGCGGAAAACCCAACGTCAACACTTCCGTGTGAGGTCACGACTTCTAAAGTAATTTTTCGTATTTGGGCCACGTTGGCTCAGTAAAGGTTCGCGAAACTTGCCATATTCAGTCTTGGGCTGAACGCCCGTTTCCCGTGCATTGGGGACACGTTAAAGATCCCCTGGTGGTCAAAATTAATCCGGAGTCCCCCACTGCGGCTTGACTCATAATCAAATCGTGGTTTTGGCATGTAAGGTTTTGGCTCCTAAAACCCCAGAATTCAATTCAACTCTTGTGGGATCTGTAAAGCAACCTCGGACCCGAAGCGTCCCCAACGAAGTACCCAACGACCAGAAGCAACATAGAACCCAATGAGCGTCCGAGGTTGTTGCACAACCTCGGAGACGCGCTGAAGCTATAGGAGCAGCACGAAACTCTCGCTAACCGCTGCTGCCGCTCTTCATCACGTCAGTGTTCTGACAGCGGATGTCCGCGGTAATCAAGCTTGATCTCTTCGTGTTTGACTGTGTGTGCGTGACACGATGCTTGTTAATTAGTAAGCGAATGTTTACTGCAATTTACGCGGACGATAAAACTATACGACCCTTACTTCGTATAGTTGTCTAATAATTTGCTATCACAATCAATGTTTTACCTTTCGGACGAAACTGCGCGCTTTTAATGCACTTAGCATTATTTGCCTGTTTCACCCACTCTGGCAGGCTGCTGCTGTCTGCTATTCATCCCCTGAAACGTCACTCTCGCTCGCGAAAAATAACAAGGAAATTACATATTAGACTGATGAAAGTGAGAACGCGCGCTCTTCTAGTTGTAGTCTCAAGTTTGCACTCTTTTGGGCTTATCTTGTCCCCAAACAATAATCGTCATCCATCTTGCGTGTTCGACGCCAACTAGGGTAACTAGGTATGTACCACTGGGAATGTGCCGCTATACAATGAAGAAAAAGATCCCTTAAATTTATCCGATTCATAGGGGAATCGAAACCACGCAACAAACGTTCCTCAAGGACGGCAACCCGACGCATTGCAGGGTGCGCCACAAATGCACTGGGTACGTGCCGCTTTTCAATGAACGCCTTTAACGCCAACGCTTTAGCGAACAGCGCGATGAATTGACTGGGTATCTGCTGGGTAGCTCCCGCTCTTCAGTGAACCTCTCGCCAGCTTGCGTCACTGTGTTTGTGCCACTAAGTGAGCATCAAGCGAGGGAACAATCCTCAGCGATCGCAGGCACCATCGCGCCACGTTTCTCGTCTCGGAGGCCACGCTCGGACTTCTCGGTTGTGCCACTGGATGGCGCAGCGTGTCCAGAATGAAGACTGGAGCGGACGCATGCCGCGTTTCTCAGCGTTCGCACGCACCGGCCCGCCATCCATTTAGGAGGCCACGCGCAGGCTTCGCGGCAGCGGCGCCAGATGGCGCTGAGTGTTCTTATGAAACACTTAGGGAATGCCATCGAGCAAGTGATTGGAACAAAGAAAATTCCCGTTGGATGGCGTGAAAGAAAGATGAATCTCATCTTTAAAGGCAAAGGAGATAAGGATAAGACGAGCTCGTACAGGCCAGTTACAGTAACGTCGGTGATATATAGAATGGCAATGCAAGCCATAAAATTACAACTGTCGAAGTGGGTGGAGAAAAACGATTTATTGAGGGAACTACAGAATGGGTTCAGGCAAGGCAGACGCTTAGAGGACAATATGTTTGTACTAACTCAGTGCATAGAGATTTCAGTAGCTCAGAAAAGACCTTTATGGATAGCATTTCTAGATATTAAAGGAGCTTATGACAACGTAGACAGGGAATTGTTGTGGGATATTCTTCAATACGAAGGCATATATGACGATTTCGTGGAGCTGCTGAGGGAGATATATAGAGACAACCAAGTACAAGTGGTATGGGAAGGTCGAAAAAGAAATGAAATGGCGGGAATTCACCAAGGATTGAAGCAAGGATGCCCTCTGTCACCATTGTTGTTCACGCTTTACGTCAAGGGTATAGAAAGACGACTGGAAAACAGCGAATTAGGTTTTGATTTATCCTACATGCGTAATGGACAAATGGTGCAACAGAAGCTCCCCGGACTGATGTACGCAGACGACATTGTGCTACTAGCGGACAATAAAAAAGATTTACAGATACTTGCGAATATCTGTGGGAATGTAGCGACAAATCTAGGCCTTAAGTTTAGCACAGAGAAATCAGGAATTACGATCTTTAATGAAGAGACGAGTAACTTCGTGGTGTCAATTCAACAGCAAGTAATACCTATAGTGAAGCAATACAAGTACCTCGGCGTACACATAAACGAAGGAAAGAATTACTCAAGCAACCACCAAGATAATCTGAAAATAAAGGGGAAGCGGAATGCAGCAATAATGAAACACAGAGCACTGTGGGGTCACAATAAGTATGAGGTGGTGCGTGGAATCTGGAAAGGAGTAATGGTGCCAGCGCTAACATTCGCAAATACCATTCTATGCTTAAAATCGGATATCTTGTCGGGTTTGGAAGTTAACCAAAGATCAGTAGGCCGGTTGGCTTTGGGAGCCCACGGTAATACCACAAATGAGGCAGTGCAGGGTGACATGGGTTGGGCCTCTTTTGAAGTCAGAGAAGCACAGTGCAAAATTAGTTTTGAAGAAAGGCTCAGGAACATGGATTAAAATAAATGGGCGGCTAAAGTGCACAAGTATCTCTACATGAAAAGCGTGGACACAGAATGGAGGAAGAGGTCAAGGAAGTTGGCAATCAAGTACAGGATAATCGAAACTGTAAATAGACAACCAGGAGCCATCAGAAAGAAAGTGAGAGAAATAGAGACCGTGAATTGGATGCAACGAATGGAAACAAAAAGGACAATGGAGACTTACAAGAATGAGAAGAAAGAAATTAGAAGGGAAAATCTGTACAATAACACAAAGGGCAGTGCCTTGCTATTTGAGGCTCGAGCCGGTTGCCTAAGGACCAAAACATACCGGAGCAAATATTCGGAACTAGATGAGGCATGTGTAAGCTGCAGTAAAGATCCAGAGACCACTCAGCACATCCTAATGGAATGCTACGGGATCCACCCAGCGAGAGCCATAGGAAACGTGCAACTCCCAGAAGCGCTTGGATTTAAAGTGGAAGGAAACATCAACAGATCAGCCGTAGAGATAAGCAAGAGACGATTAGAGTACTGGTGGAAAAATAGCAGGGAAGAGATTGATACGACCGGATCTCTTAAAATCATATAGGTAGCGCTACAAGGTAAATTTTTGAAAAAGATAAAGAATGATGAGAGGTATACAAAAAAAAACTAGATAAAGAACATGTATAGTATACCTGATTAAATCAAGCAGGCTAGGTGACTATTTGTCGCCGCCCCGTTTCAAAGGGGATGCCAATAAATCATCATCATCATCGAAGCGAGAAAGAGGAGTTCCGTTGCAGTACACGCCTCATATATAACTCGTTTCGACGGTGGCAGTAAATCGTGCCGCTATATTAACGCGACAGCGTTAAGGGCCCCATGTCGCAGAAAACCCGGCGTCAGCGTCGGTGCCGGCGTCAGCGTCGGCGTCCGTGGCGGAGAAAATCATCCCGAACCACCGCGACCGTGCAGGCCCTCCGCGCGGCGAAAGGTGTTAGTGAACAAAAATTGAATTTCTCACAGTAAAATCCGTCAGAAAAATGGTAAAGTACGACTTAACCACAACCTGCAGACATGGTGGCGTCGGATTGTAATTTGAATGTACGAGAAAACATCATTCTGTTATCAAGAAACTCAAACACAAACCCCCTTTTCCAGCATTTATACCATACCAACAGCGGCGCGCTCGGGTAGGTTACTTGTGAAAATCCTATCCACATGGCGCTCGCATCCTCGGCAGGTCAAATTGGGACACGCGCGTGCGTCGAGGCAATATATATAGCAAACAATTAATAAAATAATAAAAAGAAGGTGCTGGGGCCTTTGCGCTTTAATTATAGTGAACTAGTATATTCTAGTTCACTATAGTTTTAATATAAGACGACTTATATTGCCCCCTGGAAAAACGTATGGCCAGCAATGCATTTCTGTCTAAAGTGCAGCCGACTATAAGGGGATCGGGGTAAGCTTGGTGTTTCCCACGTTCTGTGTTATAGTGAAACCGACTCAAAGAAAAATGCGATGCGAACGGGGCCCGAGATCGCGTTCCACTCAGGCGAAGCGTCCTCCAATTTTTCATTCAATGCTAACGCATTACCGTCGACCGTCGTCGTGAGATGGGTTCTGCCGCAATTTTTTTCTTTACCGACTAGGCCACGATTGCGCGCCTATGCTTCTCTCGGGCAAAAACTACCTACGTCCTTGACACGTTCGGTGCGTGCGTCGCGTGCAAGTTTCTGGCATGTTTGCCTCGTGGCAGCTCGCGCTTTGAGACGCTGCAGTACTTCACTCGTAGCAGCTAACGCTACGCAGAAGCCACAATGTACCGCCTTTATGATCGGTCCTGTACCAACGTTTCATCGTCGGAGTGCAAAAATCATCGTTGTTATAACAAAGACCACACGACATGCATATAGGTATCGCTTGCGCTCGTCCAGAACACGGTATGTAGAACCCAGCAATCGGCATGTCGTAAATTCGCGTGGAGCGTCACCATCTACCGTCCTTTTGCTTCTGTCGTACACACACACGCACGCACACACACACACACACACACACACACACACACACACACACACACACACACACACACACACACACACACACACACACACACACACACACACACACACACACACGCACCACACGCACACCACGCACACACACACACACACTTGCAACAGGCACATAGATCACGTTAGTCCACTTGGTAACGCTTTGCGTAATTCCAAACGATACTATTCGGAAAGAGCAGCAGCCACAGTCACCAAAGTCCCGCTATGAAACCTTCGCCTTTAAAACTGTAGTGAACCTGAAGTACAATTATTTAGAACGCCTCCATGCTTCCATCAGTCTTCCTCACCCGAGAATCTAATCGCGACCTCGCAGTATGGTGGTTGTCAAGCTAGAGTGAGCTGTGATCAACGACTATGGTACAACAAGCAGACGCATCTCTCTGCAAAAAGGCGATCCACAATTACGAACCCTTCGGGAGAGGCCGCTAAGTTGCCTGCTTTGAAATGAGAAGGACAGCATAGTTACCGTGAGCATTTGCATATGGCCTGGAACTGGAGATGTCGGAAGACTTCCAGCAAAAGGCTGTCCGGCAGGCAGTCGATGTCCATGATATCGGCGCTCCGTCAGATGCTGAAGGCGACAGTCAGCACTTGCGTTCGCACGGTCTCCTTGTTCTCTGGCGGGCGTCCAATGTCCTTTTTCGAATGTGACACGTGTAAGCTGCGTTCTGGCCTCAGGTGCGCGTGCAATGCTGGGAAAGCTACGCAAGAGGTTCGGTAATCAAAATGTATCGCTCTGCGCATCTCGTGGCCACGCTCTTGTTCGCGCGAGCCCAGGGCGAGCGTGCACGTGAGGCGCCGAGACGGGCCCCCTGAAAATGAAAAACCACAAAAGGATAACAACGAAACGTAAAACGATCTAAAAGAATGTATTAAGTGCCGTATAACACAATTTGTTCATTTCTAAGGTATAAAACTTTTTTTTTATTTATTATGGGGCTTACATGAAGAGCAATGTCACGTAGTGGCTGGTAAGAACACCGAACTATTGCTTGGTGCGAACGCAGCTACTACAAGAATTCTTGCTATCTGCCATAGCTTTGCACAACGCGATATATGGAACGGTGTACTGTTATCGGTTATCTCTGATCTGACCAAGCACTCGTGTGCACATGCTCTGTGACGTCACTGAGGAAAAGGGATAAAAAGCGGCTGTCTAATAAACACGGGGCTTTTTGGGTACGTGGCTACATCGGAGTGGCGTCAGTCATTCGCCCGCATCAACGCAACGGCAGCGGACACGACAACGGAGTCAGAGTTTACGTGGAAATTGATACGCATGAGCTCCAGTGGATGGTTTAGAAATCCGCGTATATGCTTTGCACGACGTGGTTGTGGCGTTCACAATGGGAGCCATGTAAAGTAACTCTTGTTAACAATTACCGAATAAGGGCATAACCAATGCGGTTACAATTACGCCAATTATACCATGCTTTTTTTTTGCGGTTTTTACTTCTGTTCAACAATTTTTTTTTCGCTGAATATAGTTTTCCAAAATAGACATCCCACGGTTTTTTTAAGGTCATTTTACCGGTTTTTCTTTTTCTGTGACCGTCTATTTCATTGATCACCAATTTTGTTGAAGTTGGCACGTGCCGTGTGCTGTAGTTTCATGCAATACACATAGATAAATACCACTACAGGGCGCAGGTGTGTGCAGTATCGAAGATGGATCTTACAGACATACATAAGGTAGCATGTACCTTACATGCTACCTTACGATACTCTTTGGGTATCTTGTATCTGTCATCATCATCATCATCTTCATAGGTCTATACATGTTAAATGAAGTCCGAACGTCTCTCCGAGCGATTGCACAATACGCTCTCTTGTGCATACTGGCACCATCTTATGCTTGCCAATTTCCCAATTTCGTCAGCCCGCCTATACAATTATCTGCCGTGCTCGACTCCGCTTCCCTTTTCTTGATGTGCACCCATTCTGTAACCTCTCAGCCTACAGCTTCAATCCAAAGCGTTCAAAGGAATGTAATTGAAAAGCTACACGGAGGCATTTGCAGGCAGCACCTTACTTGTAGAAAGCACGAAAAATGCGCAAGGGTCAAGATAAAGTGATCACGAAAGGTACATACCATTAGCCCTCGACGAACATGGATATTGAAGTCTCACAAATAAAGCCATTTATTGCTCGCTAGACGGATATTGGACCACTGCGGTCAAAACAACTGAAACTAATTGGTGAGAGCCCGGTTCAACTAATTCTGTAGGCAGCGGCTCGCATATGATCCCGCCACTGTTTTCACCTACCCGTTATGACTGCTGAACTATGGCCTCTCGGTCCATAATTAGCACCGCCCTGTGTCATTGGCTGAAACAAGAGTAGCTTATATGTACTAGAAAACGTAACGGTTAAGGCGAACAACTGCTCCATTGCGACGAGTAGTACAGGAAAAATACCCACAATATACAAGCTCGCCGAGCTTTGCGCTCAGCTCTGTAACTCGCATTCCTGTTCGGCTACAGCGACTAGCCCGACCAGCACATGCTTTTACTTAATCGCTTATGCCGTTCCGCCAGCCGCCATAAAATCGATCATTTCAATACCTGTAAATTGTGGCAGTTCTGAAAGAAAAAGAAAGAACATCACCATCGACAGTTTGGTTTGAAATTTAAGCTATTTGTGTGGCGCGTAGGGATGTAATACTACTTAGCATACATGATCGTTAGCGCGCATTGTATTCACTGCGCTTATCGGCTCAAAATGGCCTGACCTGGTGAGGGGCCCTTTAACGGAATGCATGAAAACTATTTTGAAATGATAATTATCTATCGTTAACTGGTTTCAAGCGGATCGCAAAAGATAAGCTATATACTAATGACTGCTGATTTCCCACCGTTGCGTACGTCTAAACACGGCCACATGTCTCACCTAGTTTTTATGAGTACCGGTTTGATAATTGCCCACGTGGCAAACACACTCCGCCTGCACTCTGAAAAACTAGAGTTCCGGAAGTGTGCACACAGTACGGCAATCTCGCCTCCCTAATAAAATTAAAAGTGCACATATTTCATGTTCGGTAGACGAGACAAACCGGTAAGCGACAAAGAATCTCTGAGCGAATAAGAAAGAGGGTTATAGAATTTCCATATCGTGGCAAAACATTTATAAACGCGTCTTTACATGCAACTACTTCTGCTGTTACTTTTACTTCTCTAATGCTAAAATATGTTAGGATATTTTTCCAGTGCTCCCAAAATTTCTATATTTTAAAATGACATCACTACCGCCGACGCAAGTTGGTCTAACGGCTGGTTTCGAACATGGATTCTGTTGCCCGATGCTCCACCCATCAGACAATGAACTATTTTTGTTTTCTTTATTGCCGGAACTTTCACGTAGCGAACACAAATTGCATCAATTTTTTTCCAATGAAAGCAATACATAATAATGCATATACACGCACTTTCAAACTTACATGCATAAATAATGTGCGGTCAGCCACATTGTGGCTGGTCATGTCATGTTTAAAATTCATTTAATATTGCGAGGGGCTCAATCCTCGTCAGCCAATCCGGGGGGCATTCTTGATCTTTAATTACGTCAATGAACTTGGAAGCATCCTCCCGGAAAAGTAGTCGTCGTTGCGGCTCAAGGTGGCGTTTGGGCCAGGAATCCACCAAGCCCATTAATGAGTACGTCCGGTAGTAGGAATGAAGGAAAAAAGGGGTTAATTTACATTATTTACACTGGCCCCTGGTACGGAAGCCCACACCATCAGGAGCATATTAAACGTCTGAGTTCCCATCAGGACACGTCAGAACCATTCCACTGCACCACAAGTCTCTGCTTTTAATACAGTCGTCTTCCCTAGGAGACTAAACTACGGAATCTGATGACGGTATCTCGGCCAATCCTAATCGTCGAATCGGTCGAAACATCCCTCCCATGTTGACGCACCGTTCCGCCGGGCCGCGTATTTCCAATTGCTAGTAGGTACAGCGTTTGACCGCTGGCGCCACGCTGCGCCGCTCGCGCGTACCATGTTTCTAGCCGCCGCCGTTGGAACGGAGGAGGCGTTGACGGAGAAAACGCTGGGCTGGTGGTGACTATCCTGCTGTTGGGATCGGTGGTATTATAAACGCATCACTGTTTTGATGATCCAAATATGATCTCACTATCAGGGAGGGAGCAGTCTACCTGACTGAAGCAGTATTTTTTTATTTGGGGTGTTGCTACGCTGCGCTCCGCAACACCCCAACGACCGCCGCTTCGGGTCGGTGCCCGGCACCACGGCTGCCGCCGTGGCACCGGGGTTCAAGCGACCGCGCTGGCAAACAGAGAGGGAAAAAAAAGAAAAGCGTGATATTAAGAAAAAAAATTCTAGCCCAGGCGGGATTCTAACCAGCGTGCGCCGTAGCCACTCGAACCCCAAAGCGAGCGCCGTAGCCACTCAACCATAAAGCCACGCTACCAATGTTTGCATTCATGCAAACCATATGATTGCGTTCGAGCGCCCTCGGCGAAAGAAACCACCTAGAAACGCGGTACGCGCGAGCGGCGCAGCGTGGCGCCAGCGGTCAAACGCTGTACCTACTAGCAATTGGAGTGTTGCCGCCGGGCGGGGGGGGGGGGGGGGGGGGGGAGGCCGCATTCTTGAACCTGCGTGGCCATCTGGAAAACCGAGCTCGACGCGGTCCCCACGGTGTTGGTCGACGTTGTCCCTTACATCAATTAGCGGGCTCTGCGTGACGGCCCTCTTGTAAGGATCAGGATTAGACAGAGTGATCTTCACGGTAATTACCGTATCCACGGATGGCGATGGTGGTTGTTGCCTCGACGCGAGCTCCTTTGTTAACGCGTCACAGTCAATCACACGCCTGGTCGCTGTCGGTGCGCGCACTGATGAATGGACATCACTCGTGTCATACGTCCAAGGAATGCGCTTTTCCAGGTTGAGACGTAACATCGTGCAGGCCGTCGGCCAGGCTCACAAAAAATAATGATAATGTGATATGACGCGTACGAAACCGCACCGACGCCTGCTTGACAGGCTCCGCTATACGCTCAAGGCTCATTCACACTAGACTCTAGAGGTTTGTTCGATTCAGAAAAGGTGTACGGCACCACAAACGAAAAGGTGTATGGGGGTGCCAGTTATGGGGTACCAGGCTGCACCCACTCACTGCAAGGTTCAAGGGTGCACTGCACAGCGGCGGCAAAGGCCTTGCACCCCGTGTAATCGAGCACGGGGGTGCAGGGTGCACCGCTGCACCTCAAGATACAGTGTACTAGAAGTACACTGTATATACTTCTAGTACACTGTACCTCGGGGAATCGAAGGCCGAGGTAGGGTAGCTAGAATTGGGTAGTAAGTGGTTCGTGAGGAAAGGGAAAGGTTGACGCTATCTTCTGCAGCCCTTGAGGGAGCATGGCTCAGCGCCGGGTTACAGTGTACTAGAAGTACACTGTATATACTTCTAGTACACTGTACCTCGGGGAATCGAAGGCCGAGGTAGGGTAGCTAGAATTGGGAGGTGTGAAAAGCGCGGCGCGTTTCCCTTGCCAGACAGGGTCCCTCGGTGCGCTGCTGCCGCTAGGGGCGCTGCTGCAGGGGGCGCGGGGAAAATCTGTACGATAACACAAAGGGCAGTGCCTTGCTATTTGAGGCTCGAGCCGGTTGCCTAAGGACGAAAACATATCGGAACAAATATTCGGAACTAGATGAGACATGTGTATGCTGCAGTAAAGATCCAGAGACCACTCAGCACATCCTAATGGAATGCGACGGGATCCACCCAGCGAGAACCGTAGGTAACGTGCAACTCCCAGAAGCGCTTGGGTTTAAAGTGGAAGGAAACATAAACAGATCAGCCGTAGAGATCAGCAAGAGACGATTAGAGTACTGGTGGAAAAAAAGCAGGGAAAAGATGGATACGACCGGATCTCTTAAAATCATAGGCAGCGGTACAAGCTAAATTTTTGAAAAAGAAAGATAATGAGAGGGTATACAAAAATGCTAGATAAAGAACATGTGTAGTATACCTGATTAAATCAAGCAGGCTAGGTGACTATTTGTCGCCACCCCGTTTCAAAGGGGATGCCAATAAATCATCATCATCATCATCGGGGCCGTGCATCCATGCGTGCATCCACCGCCGTCGCAGATTCCCTATTCTATGGATTCCCTGTAAGGTAACGTGACGGCATCACGGGGTTGCTGCTGCGTCGTTTACTTATTTTTTTTTTTTCGGTTACATGATTTTTAGATGCGAAGCATCTTATGCTCGGGGCTATGTCACTCCCTACCTCCCTCCATCCATACAACCGCCGTGCGTCCACACCCCTACTGCGCATGCGCATCCTCCTCCTCCCCCTCCTCTCCTTGTCTCATCTCCTCTCGGCATTACTCCTCTCCTCTCCGACGCTGCTCTCCTCTCCGGATTGCGTAACGAATGGCAACACCTGCGGCTCCGCGCGCGATAATGCGAAGCAGCTTAGGTTAGAGGCGCGACGGTAGGCGCCCCAGAGGCAGCGGCAACAGTCACCAACGCCGCGCGCATTCGTTGCGAACGCGGGCAAAACGCCGACAGCGTCGGCAACGGTTCTGCGCGTTGCTGGTTCTGCTGCATGTCCAAGTTTATACAGCTGATAAAACTGCCTTGAGTCGACCCCATAGCTGCTTCGCATACTACTCAGGGTTCCCCTACGGGAAGATGGTGTAATTTTTTTTAAATTTTACATGGGTCATGCATTTGTGAGCTGTAGTAAAGATGCACTCTAAAACGAAGAAGAAAACTGAACGCTGGTGCATCGTTCCTGAGTGCAATTCTAGCCACCCTAGCCGAGGTGCTCTGCACCGTTAATAGGTTCAGAAGGTGCAGTGAAACTTGGGTGAATCGAATAAACCTTAGGCCGACACAGCACCGATTTTGGTCAGCCGACTGTTGGCGACAGCGTAATCCTTCCTTTATACTATTGGCCACAGCGTTTTCCGTCATGTAGACTGCTGTCGCCAACAGTCGGCTGACCAAAATCGGGGCCGTGTCCGCCTACTGTGATCGAGCATTGAGTGCACCCCCCCCCCCCCCCCCGCTCCTAAGATGTAATTACCGCAGTTATGTTACCCACATAATTCGAGGATTCTCTTGCGTTGCCTCCACATTTTCACTTTTGTTGTGGCTAAAAGCTTACGGCACCAATGTTGGCGCGGACGTGCACGGCCTTTAATTTATACTTTCGCTTTATTTCGGCAAATCCTGACAATAGGGGGGCAAGCGCATTAGAAGCACCAGCGGCGGCTACCTCATCCGTGTTTCCTGACTTTAACATTTTTTGTAAATTTCCGCTGAGACAATTTCCGCACCACGCACAGAAACAATGTATTTAAATATATACAAAGGACAAAGTTTATTATATTTTTTAAAGAGAAAGAGGTAGTCAACTAAATGGATACCTAAAGAATGAATATGTTGATGTATGTTCACCTCACTTCAAATTACTTTGCGTGATTTTTTGAACCTGAAAAAAAAAAAAAAAACCCTGCAGACTTCAGAGCATGAGGGATGGAAACATCGTCTCTTGCATGCAGAGGCCATAAATACGGGGTGTTTCAGCAAACACTTTCAAAATTTTTTAAAGGTTGCCTGTGGCAGATAGCACAATTCTAGTTCATGATGGACGTTACTTGCACAAAAAATTGAAATGCATAATCGACTAATTAAAGAATCACCAATTAGGTTTTTAACATATTAACTAGATGGCCCGTATTGCAATTTACAAATTCTAGCAGTGGAATTCGCAAGTCGGATGCACTAGGAACTAATTCTCAGGATGGCACCAGTTTCGATTTACTAATTCCTGAACATTGCGGAGAAATGCATTTGCTTGCAGTTACTTTTGCGCTTACCCGCCGCGGTTGTATGGTGTTGGACTGCTAAGCATGAGGTCGCGGGATCAAATCACGGCCATGGCGGCTGCATTTCGATGGGGCGAAATGCTAGAACACCCGTATATTTAGATTTAGGTGCACGTTAAAGAACCCCAGGTGGTCTAAATTATTCCATAGTCCTCGACTACGGCGTGCCTCAGAATCAGATCGTGGTTTTGGCACGTAAAATCCCATAATTTGTTCGTTCATACTTTTGTGCTTTGACGCATAAAACGACGTTTTGTTGAGAAAGTGACTGGCACGCCAATGTATTTCTCCGCAAAGTTAGAGAATTAATATCTCGACACTGGTGTCAGCCTGAGATTTAGTTCAAAGTGGATCCTCAATCCACGGCTAGAGTTTGTAAATGGCAACATGGGCCATAAAGTAATTAGCTAAAAACTTAATTGGTTAATTACTCGGTTATGCATTTCAATTTTTTGCGCAAGTAATGCCCGCCTCTTCGAGTAGACGAGCTCATGAACTAGAATTGTACTATCTGCCACAGACCACCTTTAAAAATTTTGGAAACTGTTCGCTGAAACACCTTGTATATAGAATTCACTCAGTAACCGAAATGATGCCAAGCCGGATTCACTCAAAATCAGAATAAATAGAAGTCTAGAAGTCATGCGCAGCAGCGCTTATACTCGGACTCAAAGTACTAAAAAAAGAAAAAAAAAAGAGTGCAGTTTGTCCGGAAAGGCGAAGCAGTATTAGTGATAGCGAAGTAGAAGACTATTACACGAAGGAAGATTCTTACCGTGTAAATCCGTGTAAGTATCGCACCCGTGTAAGGCCCGCACCCATAAGTTGACAGCCAATATTTAAAAAAAAATGTTGCAGTTTCGCCCGAAAGGCGAAGCATCAATTGCGATAGCAAATTAGTAGAGAGCTATTCGGAGTAGGGATAGTAGTTTTATCGGCTGCACAAACTTGGACACATTCGCTTACTAACTGAATTAACAAGCGTGGTGTCAGCACGCACAAGCAAACATGATTAGATCACACTGAATGACCGCAGACGACGACTGCCAAAACGCTGGCAGCAAGCGCAGCCGCCGCAGCGGGCGAAGGTTCGCGCGGTCTATCGCTTCAACGGAAACTGAGCGGCGTATGCACAGCGCATACAAAGGTCAGAGCCGTGTGGAGATAAGATACGGTGCGGGCGACCGCCACAGCCGGGCAAAGTACGGCTGCAGTTGCTGGCAGAGTAGAAGCTGCCCCCACTCCCTCCCGCGCTGCCTTCCCGCTTTCTTGCTTTCGCGTGGGAGATTGAGTGGCCAGTTACCCTTGCGCCCGGTTGCAAGATAAGCATTTGGTGAAGCAGCACAGCGTCGCCCCGCCTCCCTCCCATACCCCCACGGCCTTTCGCGCGCGACGGTCGCGTTTGCTTTCCGCCATGCGTTCGCTCTCCGTGATAGCGCGCGTCCCCCGCGGCGCTTTCACTCGCGCATTCGGCGCGCGGCGACGATTAAATTTATCGCCCTTGGATTTTATACGGAACCTCACGGCGACGCCGACGGCATAAATCCGGTTGAAGTGTCCATATAATTGCTATCGCAATAAAAAAAGACATCCAACCGAGAAGCAATCGCGTTCCGTGCGCCGATTCTGATCGGGCTCAACAGCGAATTGTCGCGCGCAGCATACTTTCGCGCGCCGCTGCTGGATGTCGAGAGGAGGCGATCGCGGAGGTTTACGGCGGATTTCATACTCGTAGTTGGAAAAATGAGGCCAAATGGCCCGGTCCCATGAAAGGCTCGTCAAAATCGCGACAGAAAAGTGTGGCCCTTACACGAGTCTATACGTTAGTCATAGTGACCATATATATTGTAGTAAACATTCACCTAAAATTAAAATAGTAAGCATAATGGACATAGTAAACACGGACCATGTAAACCTGTAAATACCTCACTGGATGACCTCGAGCACTCGCTTTCACAGCGCAAGCATTATGAAGAACGCCGGCAGCGGAGGCGAACGGTTCGTACAGCCGCGCGATTCACCGCAACTCTGAAAATTAGATTCATCATCATCATCAGCCTATTTGTATGTCAACTACTGACGGCCTCTGCGAGTGTTCTGCGATGACCTCTGTCTCTTAACTCTGCAACACTAGTGGCGCAGCAAGACAGTCCGGCAAGGAAGACAGCGCGCATGAAGTTAGCAGCCATCCCTGGTCACCCTTTATCATTGCACCCACCAATGACTACCAACAATTAGATATGGCATGCGGGCCCCATAAGCGCGAGCCGCGCACAGTCATTCACAGTTACGGCAGGGCTAGAGGATAAGACGCGATCTCTCCTTCCCATTCGCGTTTGATTACGTGACCTACAATTCTAACCCGAATATTGAGCGCGTGGGAAATAATGCCCATCAAGCCGCCATCCTTTTCGGCTCACTGTTACGTGCTTTTTCCCGCACCCACATGTATATGGCTTTTGGATTTAATGCAGAACATCACGGCGACGACAACCACGATAACGTGCCTGAAGTGTCGATATAATTGCTTTCGCCATAAAGCTAGAAGTAGAAAATTGTTAGCATATATATATATATACATGGGTAGGTTCCGGAATGCTGGTCCCCCCCCCCCCCCCCCTCGGAAAATTGAAAACTTTACGCCTGTGTCAAGTTCCACGTTTAACGTTTGACAGTGGATATCGTTCTTCGTAAAATGTACAATTTACGCTTTTGCTTGGAACAGAAGCTGGAGCCGATGTTTTCGTCGCCGGTGGCGGAGGCATGCAGCTTCGCAGTCATCGAGTAGGCCCGTTGATCGTGCTGCGGGCGGTGCGCCGGCTTAACTACGTCTACTTTTACGACACCTCTCGCGCGGCATACGTTCTAGGGCACGGGAGGCCGGTTAGCCGTCGGTATATTTGCTGCTAGCGTGGACGTGCCTTAAACGGAACTGGATCCGCCTCGCCTCCCTCAGATCATGAATACATTTGGTGAGCCTGTATCTTCTTTCTGCGCGTCGGCGAATCGCTCGAAGCCTTCCAATTCACCATCATATTCATTATACTTTGGAGAAGGCCTAAAAGTGAACATAGCCTCTTGCAGTGCATTTCTAATCTGATTCTACAGAAATGATGGGTGGCCTTCTTGACATTCGTCTTCCATAAGCGATCTGAAATTCGTCAAGTCTATTCTACAGAGGGCAGTAGATAGAGACTTGGCTATCTTGGAGGTAGGAACGTGATCACTTCCATGGGTTTCTATGCCTGAGAACCACTTAATTTTATACTGCTTCGACGACACTGAGAGACGAAAGTCAAGTCCAGACAGTTGCTGTAGGTTAGTCCACGTAAATATGTCGGGCTGCCGTCATTGAGGTAACAAAGCTCTTGGTACGAGGCAAATGCAACTAGTTTTATTCCCTTGGAGTCCATCTTCACACTCCCCCAGAGCGGGTGGTGTGCGTTATAATCTCCACTAAGGATCCAAGGGCCAGGTGTTGCGGATAACAAAGCACCCAGTCGTTGCGTCTCAAAGCGACCGGTTGGAGAAATATATGCAGCGACGAGAGTGAATGTATGTTTCTTTGTTTTTAGAGTTAAACACACGTATTGTTCGTCGTCGTGAGGCACAACTGAAGGTAGCACGTAAGTGAGTTCACACCGAACATAAACGACGACCTTGCTGAGGACATTACACGACGCGGATGAGAAAGCTTCATAGCCCGATAGCCGGATTGTAGTTTGAAGGTTTGATTCGCAGACGACGATGATGGGAAATTTGTTCGCAAAAATGAAAGGTCGAAAATCCGAAATTCTTGATCTGAGGCCTCGAGCATTCCACTGAAAAAGGAATGCTTCCTTGACATCTTTACGGAACGACAGCGGTGAATGAGCCATGATGCTATTCAAGACTTGCAAGTACTGGATTCATCGCGTCCAGTACCTGCAGTGCGCTGCGAGCATTCGGGGTGTTTAGGTTCGTCAGTAACGTACGCATCACATTCATGAGTGACTTCAGCATGGTGATCACTAGCAGGTCCTGGCCTTCTGCACGGACTGCTGCAGGGCCTGTTGTCGGGCCATTCGTAGTTGTTGGACGATTCGTGTTTCGTAGTTCTGCGAGTTGGCATGGCTTCGGTAAAGGTGGCCATGCTTCCTTTGAGTCATCGATGGCGGGCGTTCATCTCTCATCTGCGCTGGTAATGCACGAGGTCAGCGGTTGACGACCAGCCTTCTCTGGTTTCTGCACTTCCTTAGAACTACCACAGTGTTTTCTTGACTTGCGGTGCCGGGAACGTCGGCGTCGGCGTCGCACTTTAGTTGCGGCTTCTTTATGCGTCGTATGATCTCTAACCATCTGCCTCAAGATCTTCTGTTCATTTTTCTGGAACGGGCAATCTTTCGAAGTCGCAGCGTGCGCACCCTTGCAGTTGGAGCACTTGAAATCGGTCATGCGACAAGTGTCGGAGCTATGCGACTCAGAACAACCTGAGCCTGCACACAGCACTCACGTGTCCAATTCTCTGACAATTGCGACACTGTAGGGGCTTGGGCACGAAAGGTCGTACAGTATGACGAAAATGGCCGACCTTTACATACGATGGTAGGCTATCCCCTTTGAAGAGGAAGGAGCTTCACGCAAGTTGACTTGCCAACACGATGAGCTTGTATTATGGGAATGCTCTCTGTCCTTGTTTTGATCAATATAGGCAAATCATTGTCACTGATTGAGACGTCCATGTTGTAAACCACTCCTGCAGTGGTTTACAAGGTCTGAGGAGTGTGGCAGCGCACTTTGATGTTATCTAGCTGCGTAATCTTCATCAACGAATCCAAGGCGCTTCGGTTAGTAACTTCGATAGCGAGGACGTTCTTGCGATTATTGATTCTGACGTCTTTTATCTCGCCTGGAGCGAGAGACTCCAGATAAATAGAGATGGCCTGTCTATTGAGTCGGTTGAGTTTGTCCGTAGCCGCCTCAGGAACGAAGATAATTGTATGCTCCGGAGCTCTCGGCGTAGGAGTCACAATCGACTTACTTGATGCGGAGCATCCGCTGACATTTCGTCTTTTCGCTTTCCGGCGTGTGTAGACCTCGAAGCCTGCATCATCCGAAGTGGTGTCACTCGAGGGAGAGTACAGCTCGGTGTCATCGCTCTCAGCTTCGCTCCGAAGGCAGTTCCTCTTCCTTGGAGTAGCTCCCGCAGACGCTGGCAGGACTGGACGGTGCTCGACCGATACCACTTCAATCGCCGAGAAAGGGAGCGGCGTCTCCCAGCAGAAACCGGTGAAAATGTATAATATTCCAGAGAGACCAAAACAGTGATGTGCAGAACAACCACTTCGTCGTTTTCTTTGATCCGCAAGATACACAAAGTCGCTCTTGGTGTTCCGATTAGAGCATCCACACAAAGGGTGATGGCCACAGCCACAATTAATACCCTTCAAGAATTAACCGAAGCACATCTATCATCGCAATGTCAAGGACACTCTGGCTCATTTACTAGAGTGCCCGTGGCGCCCCGAAGACGCCATTACCAAACATAAAACGACCGAAGACGTGAACCTCCTCGCCGAGACGTGGGAGGCCACGATCTCCACCCCGGCCCTGGACGACCAACGACGTTTTGTTGCCAGAGCCCGGGATGCTATCGCGGCCATAGGATTCCTGGAATGAGTGACCCTCCCACCAAGAGTGATCCAAAGCTCAAACGCTCGGGAACACTGTGTCGAAAATTAAAGTTTATTTCATCATCATCATCTATAAATTTCTTTCTCATGATCAGGGTCCCCTGTGAGTAATTGACCTAGATAAACGTACTCCTTTACAGACTCTATAGAGGCTGACTGGCGATCCTGAATTTTTGTTCTCTTGCCAGTCAATTGAACATCATGTTTCTCTTCTGCATATTAATCTTCAACCCCACTCTTACACTTTCTCGGTTAAAGGAGTACTGACACAAAATTTTGAAGTCGAGATAACTCGTGAGATCGATTTAGGTGGACACACAAACATCGTCTACAAAATATCAGCGGCGAATATAGCTTAGAACATATTTAAAATCAATTTTAAAAGTACGTGCGCGCAGCCACCCGCAAAGGCGCAGCACCTCGCGACATTGACATCAAGGAAGGATTGTAAATAACCAAGAAAACGCTACGTCACCGTAACAGTTTTGCCTCAAATAGCCTAGCGTTCAGTTAGCATCGTTACCGCTCCGATCGTCCCGGTGCTTTTTTTTTTTTTTTTTTCTCTCTCTCTCTCTCCCTGGTCGAGACGCTGGCCTCGTTCGCCGCTGACGTCGGCACAAAATCGGCTCAATTCTTTCTGACAAGAGATAACTCTTAGAGTAAAGTGACCTCGAAAGTGTGCATGTTATGAAACGTTGTGCGATATAGTTAATCGTTGGCGTGATTTTGGCTCGCAAGCGGTCAGCGCAGCCGCCGCAGCAATCGTCTCTACGAAGCGGCTCGCCTTTGCGAGCCGCTTCGTAGAGACGCTTCGGTGTTTCGTAGAGACGCTTCGTAGAGACGCTTCACTTCGCTTCGGTGTTTTCTCATCGCTACCAACGCCGTCGGCAAAACTAATTGTACTGTCAGTTATGAGCGACATAAATGTGCAGACGTTGATTGTGTTGACGAATATAGGTGCTTTGTTACGGGCAGTAGCGCACCCAGGATCTCTGCCAGGGGGGGGGGGGGGGGGGGGTTGCAGTTTGCAAATACCATCTAAACAGCACTAATTTCGATTTCTTCACGGGAAATTGCCAATAAAATGCGCTTTTGGCGAGTGTGCAGACGATTGCGCGTCTTACATCTTAGTTGCAGTACTCAAATGCGTAAGGAAAGAAAAGGGGTTAAACAAAAGGGGGGGTTAAGTCGGCCTCAGGGGAGGGTTCCAGCGCCAATATCGGCTATCCCCGTTTGTTCTCTGATACACACCGCTCTCTTCCTGTCTCTTAACGTTAGTCCTAAGATTTTTCGTTCCATCACTCTTTGTGCGGTACTTAACTTGTTCTCGAGCTTCTTTGTTAACCTCCAAGTTTCTGCCCCATATGTTAGCACCTGTAGAATGCAATGATTGTACACTTTTCTTTTCAACGACAGTGGTAAGCTCCCAGTCAGGATTTGGTAATGCCTGCCGTATGCACTCCAACCCAATTTTATTCTTCTGTGAATTTCTTTCTCATGATCAGGGTCCCCTGTGAGTAATTGACCTAGACAAACGTACTCCTTTACAGACTCTAGAGGCTGACTGGCGATCCTGAATTCTTGTTCCCTTGCCAGGCTATTGAACATTATCTTTGTCTTCTGCATATTCATCTTCAACCCAATTCTTACACTTTCTCGATTAAGGTCCTCAATCATTTGCTGTAATTCGTCCCCGTTATTGCTCAATAGGACAATGTCATCTGCAAACCGAAGATTGCTCAGGTATTCGCCGTTGATGCTCACTCCCAAGCCTTCCCAGTGAAAGAGCTTGAATGCTTCTTCTAAGCCTGCAGTGAATAGCATTGGAGTGAAAGTTATTTCACTCACTCACTCAATAGCATTGGAGTGATTGTGTCTCCTTGCCTGACCCCTTTCTTGGTAGGTATCTTTCTACTTTTCTTCTGGAGAACCAAAGTTGCTGTGCAATCCTTGTAGATATTTGCCAATATGTTTACGCATGCCTCCTGTACTCCTTGATTATGCAATGCCTCTATGACTGCTGGTATCTCTACTGAACCAAATGCCTCTTCATAATCTATGAAAGCCATATAGAGAGGTTTATTGTACTCCGCAGATTTCTCAATTACCTGATTTATGACATGGATATGATCCATCGTAAAATCGGCGACATCGATAAGCCGCCTCAAATAGCCGTTGGCTGCAAACACCGCGTTTATGAAATTGATGACGTAGCCATAAAAGTACAAGCGCGTGGCTGCTGCACATATTACCGCGCCAAGTAGTCCGGCAGCGTTTGACAGTGCTTTTGGTTGCTCGGACAAGACGCTGAATCGACGCAGCTTCCACGTGCGACAGTTTCGCGTTTGGCCTGGATCGGAAGGAAAAAGCCGCTAAATAAGTAAACATTTACACTCAGTGGTGTGTTATGTCTTATTTAACTGTTACTAATAAGCTGTTTGTTTTCTCTTGCCCAGCCTAAACTACGTGGATTAAAACAATTAAGGGATTCTTTTTAGAAGCGCTCTCAGTTGTGCTCGCTTTGTCTCCTTAGGTTTCCCTTCATAGCCACAGAAAGTTGTCCGCGAGTATATCCCTATTAGAGTACGTGGCACACGGAACAGCCGACAAAAACTCGAGACTCAGAGAGGCGTTTATTAGCGTCCACCTCAGCCCAGAACGTCCAAGAAGGCAGGCTAGTCCCTTCGAACGCGCTCACGCGCTCCCTGGCCCGATGCTCGTTCTCTTCTTTCTTGTAGAATGAACGCGGGAAATTCAACACATTTCCGGCCGCGAAGTGCGATCATGCCTGTTGTTCAAGCGGAAACAGTCTTTGGATGGCCCTTGTCACGAGGCCGTCTTGTCGCTTTATCTTGCAAGAGCGAACGTGTCCATCTTCTCCTGCGTAGACTTCAATCATCCTTGCATATTGCTCCCTGATGACTTGTTGCTTTAGTTGCTCCACCGCATGCTCAAACTCTGACAGATTGCTTCTGAGAAAACTGTTCTCTTCATTTTGGGCTGCCCTACTCGTGGCTCCTGCTTGCACCTCCTGCTTCATGTTTTCCATCTCGGTAGAGATCCTTTCGAGGGCAATGTCTGTCTGGCAGCGCTGCTCCAGAGATGTGGCAAGCAAGCGCTCCAGACTGGTTGCGTCGGAGCGAGCCGTAGCTACTTCGGTACGTGCCAGAGAAAGATCCTCCTCTAGGCGCCTCAAGTGCCCAGAAATCTGATTTTTGACAGTTTGTTCTTTGGCGAGCTGGTCCTGAAGCGATTCCACTTGCTCGACGAGCCTTGCGCGCATGTCTGAGCTCTTTTGTTTTGGCCACTTTAATCACATACTGCTGGATTTGAAGTTCAAGGTCTTTCTTCTGTTGTACATCATTCTCCAAGTCAGATGACATGTTCTTGTGATCTTTCGCCAAAAGTGTAAAGTTCTTATGAAGTCTTTGGTTCTCATGCAGGAGGTGGGAATGGGACTCGGCTGCTGATGCAGCTTCTGCTTCCATCTCTCTCACTCGGCATGTGAGCCTCACGACATCACTCTCCTTGCTGTTTCGGTTGTCTTGCCGCTTGTCAATCTGTGATTATGTAGCTCGGCATGTGAAGTGGGCAGTCTGTGTATCTTTATCCTTTTCCTTGAGTTTTTCAGTGAGCAGGGCAAGCTGGCGAGCCTGGCTGTCCCTCTCCACAAGCAAGTGATCATGCTGCTTCGACAGGTTCTCCAGTGTGGCTGTCAGCTTGTCGACTTCTCTCTGGAGCAACTCCAGCAGACTCAACGACTGCTCATCTTCTGCAGACGGCTGGCTTGCTTGCAGATTCATGACTGGTGAGTTGATTGGCTTTGACGACAAGTGCTCGGTGCTCCCTTGAAAGATCCATCCGAGCTTTGAGTTCATAGCGATGAGTGTTTCCTCGTTTCCCGGTCTGGAGAGTTCACCTGTCATTACCGCCCACATCTGGTCTGAGCCAATTAGTACACTTACTCCGTTTTCTCTTTCAATGGACGGGTGGATCAGTTCATCGGCGATATCGTGCCCGGTTGTTTTAATGATGTGACGAACGAAGAAGTCATCGTGTTGGCTGATCTGTCGTGGCAAATGTGGGGTATCTCGACGGCTCTCAATGCAACTTCAACGTCGGAATGCTGACTTCGGAGGTGAAGCTCAACGATGCGAAATCTTTCGGTGTGCAACTGCTGACACTGGCGAAAGTGTTTATTGCTATGGTATCAATTAAAGCCAAGACACCTCAACTTTAACCGCCTTGAAAGAGCTTCTGTTACGAACGTACGTTCACTTCCTCCGTCGAACACGCCTCTGATGTAACGGCATGAATAATCTGTCACTGCCCATGCTCGGAAAGTCTGTAGGAGCACACACGTCAAAGTGTCACTCCTTTCGTTGCTCTTAGTTGTAGCCGCGCATACAGTCGTACTGCTGCCTTTCACGTCTTCATAGGCCTTTCGGTTTAGTTTATCTGGGTCGCAAATACTAGACGCATGACGACCTCTGCAGCCGGAGCACGCAATTCTCCGTCTGCAATCCCTTGCACGGTGGCCTTTAATGGTGCATCGAAAGCACCGCATGTCGGCGGCGAGAAGTTTCTTCTTCTCTGACAGCGATAGGTCTGTACGGCAAGACTCCGTCAAATGCTGCGTTGACTTGCAGAAAATGCAGCCCGTATCCGGAGGTGGTTTTGAAGCTTGGTTATGAAGCACTGATGACGTTGGGATCGCACTGTCAAACCGGCGGTTCTTATTGTCTCTAGGATGAGTCGCCTCGTCATACACTTTTTGCTCCCCAAAGTCACTCTTTTCTAGGCTTTCCAGTTCAATAGAGACGAACTGCAGCAGTCGCTCTAACTCCGTGGCTTGCTGAACGTTGTCATTGGCGGAACTTGCAGCTTGTGTAGCGCAAGATCTGTGATACGCTACGACAATGTCACGTGGCAGTGCCCTGAGCAGAACGTCGCATAGCATCGACGAGAAAGACGACTTGCTCACGCCAAGCGCCTCCAGTCCCCGCGTGTTAATGAGCACCTGGCCGTACAACTTGCGAAGTTTTGTTACTTCATTAGAAGAACGCACAGGAGTGAGCCTTCGAAGCCTTGAGAAATACTCCTGCTCCAACCGCTTCTTGTCCCCGAAACGTCTTTTTGGCATGTCCAAGGCGTCAACGTAACACGCTTCGGTGGTAGGCAGCCCCGCTATAGCTGTCGCCGCGTCTCCTTTCAAAAATAACCTCAGGTAGTTGAATTTGTCGGTAGCTGTAAGAGTTCCGTTCTGGTTGATGATCTGGTCGAATTGCTCCCAGAACGCGTCCATTTGCTCAGATCACCGTCGAAAGCATTAATTACCAGCTTCGGCAACTTGACTCCTGGCCTTTCAGAATGCCCTGTGGCCACCGGCATGTCGCGAACATCGACTGGCGATGACAATGGTTTCGGACTGCTGGCGGCGCTTGCTCTGGAGCTCGGCTAAGATGCAGGTCGCGTTGTCCTCATACTCAATTACGGTTGCGTAATCCGCCTCGAATGCCTCGTCACTTATGTGGCTTTCTAATTCATCATTAATCTTCTTCAATTCATCGTTATTATTCTTGAGCCGCTCGTAAATACAGTCAATCTGTCGCAATGTCGCGGCATTGTTTTCTTGCACCGCACTTGACTCTTGAATGATCCTGGTGTTTTGGGCCCTTCTTGTGGCTCGCTTCAACTTGAGCTTATCCATGGCGGTCCGCTGATCCGTATACCTCCGTGGTTCGTGGCAGTGGTTCCAGTCGGTAGCCACCAGCGAAGTCCCTTGACGGTAGCTCCCGGCTGTTGCCTCCCGGGTTCTTCGGCACCAAATATTAGAATACGTGGCACATGGAACAGCCGACAAAAACTCGAGACTCAGAGAGGCGTTTATTAGCGTCCACCTCAGCCCAGAACGTCCAAGAAAGCAGGCTAGTCCCTTCGAACGCGCTCACGCGCTCCCTGGCCCGATGCTCGTTCTCTTCTTTCTTGTAGGATGAACGCGGGAAATTCAACATCCCTATATGAAAATGACATTAACGTGACAAAATTATTTCGAAGAACAAATGAGCAATAAAAAAAAATACGAGCGAACACATTCGCTAGTAATCAGCGGGCCCGACGTCCAGGTTTGCGTTGAGCACCTCACTGGTCATCAGCTGCACCGAAGTTTTGTCTCCTTATAAAAAAACGTAAGTGCTTTTCCATCATTTTGATAAACATTTTTTTTATTTCAGTTTCTTATACCGCATTTTGGCAGGTTGTTACGAGCGCGAAATGCAGTGACGTGAAATGTTTTAAAAATGATCTTTTTACAAACGAACTATTGCGCGTCATGCGGTTCGCTTGAATTGGCTATAAACGCGAAGCGTACAAACACGAGGTTCTGACAGAGGTCGCGATGACTTAATTTGGGGTAAATAATGTATGACCATTGTCACAGACCCCGGTGAACGAGGCGCAGACGCCGGACTAAATTCCAAAGCCGAATTATCAGCTTCCGAAAATAATCCCACGAAAGCAAGGACAATTAAGAATGGGCCCTCTGGTGCGCCAGCGAACGCCGGTTGCTGTCCAAAGACCGAGTCAGAGCCCAGAGTTGTCAAAACACAACAAAATATATTCTTCACACAAGGCAGTTACACACACACTTGCACACTTAGGCTAGATACAACACAATACAAATCAGATGGGTATTAACAAACACAAGAAAATAATACACGACAAGCACTAAGAGTCCAACACGTAAAGTACAAAATGAAAAGGAACACTAAGTGTCCAATCGTATTCACCGTGCTGGTTGGTCTTGGAGTCAGACGATCTCGGCGTAGCTCGAGCAAATCTCGAAGAAAGAACTTCTTCCGGAAATGCAGACGCTCGATGAACTCGTCGACTAGCTTGCCGGGGAATCCCCTTCTTCCGCAGACGCTCGGTCTTCACGTTACATCACTTCACCTGTGCGGACTGAATTCTTGAATTCCCGAATTCCTGGATTCCTCCATCTGATTCTCGCACGGCGGTTATATAGCTCCCACAGGCGTTCTCGAACTTTCCTATCGGTGTCGTGATCTCGTAGCATGGCCAACGCTTCGCGTCTTTTCTCGTACCTTCGACCGCTGCTGTCGGAACATTCTCGAGGGGGGGTGATGACTCATCCTGTTGACGCGCGCTCACGCTGTAGTTATGTCTGTCGACTCGCCGGGTGAGAAGGTGTCTCGGCGCGCGCGTGCTCTCTCTCTCTCTCTCTCTCCGGTTAACGTCGCTCCGTCGAGTCTCTTCCAGACGTTTCGGCGCCGTTGTTAGCGTTGCTGTTTGAGGCGTAGGCGCTGTCCGCCTCTGTTGAAGTTGCCGCGGGGCCGGCGTGTTCTTTCGCTGGCTTGCGTGACACGCGGCGCGCGCTTGGATTACGCGCTCTTTTGTGACAATCATGAACTAATTCTTTGCTCTTGCCTAACTGCTACTCCCTTTTTTTAAAGGATACAACGCCAAGGATCTCACAGCAACAATCTCACAAAAAGAAACATTTCCATAATATCTAAGGTGCAACTACAACTAACGCCCAGAATGCTGAAGCTGCTTCGCATAACTACAGTCTCATTTCTGCGGTTCCCAAGTTTGACTGATTGAATAATGTAATAAATGTGTGATGCAATCTTCGCAACGCTTCCAATTTGTCAGACCTTTATTTTCAGTAGCTCCTTTCGCAACCTGTGGCTTCAGCTGCACATCGCGTCAAGAGCTTAGATATTTATCAATACTCCAATAAGATCCCGTAAATATATACATAAGGTGACAGACGTTAATAGCGTCCAATAAATGAAATTAATAGTTGCGGCTCTGAGCATTATAGGGTGGTGTGCTGGTGTACTGGGTGATCTAAAGTTATAAATTTTCAGGTTAGCATAAATTTATAAGCAGCGTTGAACATGTTTTTATTCACATACTGTGACCAACTCTGGACAATGTTTCTAGATTGTGTAAAGGGAAAATGTTGGTAGGAGGTTTGAAATAATTCAGTCATAATGAGGCCTAAAAACTGTCAGTAGAAAGCTGGTAGGATGTTGACAAAGTATACAAACATGCTTCTATTCAATGTTGGTGGCCAATTGTTAGAACAATGTTACTAGGGTGTCTAAAGAAAGCGCTAGTAAATTTTTAATAGGACGTTTACAGATAGCCTATGAACATGCTTCAATTTAATGAATGCTAATAGGAGGTCTAAAGAAACGTGTTTCTACACAGTTAGTAGGAAGTTCACAGACAACCTATGAGCATGTTTCTAAATAATGTTGGTGGCCAATTGCTTCTAGGGTGTTACTAGGGAGTTGTTAGGAAGCCTAAAGACCGATGGAAGGATTTCTATTGACTGTTGGTAGGTTCTAGTAACAATAGTCTAAAAGCGGTCTAAAACATGTTGAGAGAAATTTTTATAAGGGCACGGAGTGGCCACAGAACGCCGCGCTGCGCGGGTTGCCGGGTCCCACCTCCAGGTACTGACAGGAACTGGGTAGGTACTGTTCCACGTGCTCCTTGGCGGCAGGCGACATGTCGGCACTCGTCGCGGCTAACCACTGCAACCGGGGCGTCATCTGTAGGAGCTTGTTCAAATGCAGCTCCTGTATCTGCGTGCACCTGAGGCAGACGTGGGTGAGGCGGAGCGGGCGTTGGTTTCTCAGGAGGCGCCAAACCGTTTCGAACACCTCCCCATCGAAGCCTGTGTGGCCCAGAAACAGATACTGGAGGTTGGCGCCCTGAAGGAGCACCACCTGCACCTCCCGGTTGCAGACGAAGATGCGCTCGATGTTGAGCAGGACAAGGTTGGTGATCATCGGCCTGCTCGGGGCAAAGCTAGTGGCGAGGAGTGGGTAGCAGCCTTCGAGCACCAGGCCGCGCAGCGAATGAAACTGTGTAAGTGAAGCCATGTCGAACCACGGCAAGAAGATGCAGTTGGCCAGGTCAAGAAACCGCAGGGAGCTGACCGCCAACGGTTCCCGTTTGTCTCGAAAGACGTCGGTAATAAAGAGAGACCTCTTCAATGACAGGTGCGTGAGCCTGGTGGTGAGGTCCGCCAGAGAACGTTCCAGCCAAGCGTCAGTCAGCTGCAAGACCTGCGAAACGTGAGGGGAGGATTTTCTTATTGCGAAGCTGTTTATTTGGGACGACAACTGCTGGCAAACGTGAAACGGTAAATGCGCGAGTTTTGAGTGTGTGGGTCCTGTATGGTCACACGAGTAAGTGTGGAAAGTAGGTGCCCACTGGGTAGACGAAGGCTCGAAGGGGGTGTGGAGGGTGTTGCATTTCTTCCTCGTTTTTATTAAGCTTGGCTGAGAAATTTCGGCCAAGTTTGGGTTACGCTTTTGACCTCGTCGCGCATTCTGAGCCACGGTAATATGTTTTATAGAAAGCTTCCATGCCAGCATAACTGTATTTCAGTAATTGTAACAGCGTGGTTGTCCCGCGGCGTGCTGTACAGGCAGCGCCGCTACGCGCCAGGTGTAGCCACACCAAAAATGAAGGCGTCCGGTGTGATTGCCGCTTAAATTATTTACTCTTCTATAAGACGTTTAAACTCCTAATTTAAACAGCTTAACTTATTAAAAAATGTCTTTCTTTAGTAATTCCGGTTAAAAAGCTTAAGGCCTTGGTGTGGATAATCCAGATACCGTGTTTTTAAACGACCGATGACCTTTTGAGTGTTTCGGGATATCACGTGTAATCGCTGAACAGCTCCTAGCTCCTGTTGCATTTGGCGGTTAACGTGCATTGGGTGCACGCCAAAGAACCCCAACTGGTCAAAATTAATCCGTATCATTCCACTACGGCATGCCTCATCATCAAATCGCGGTTTTGGCACCCGTAAAACCCCAGAACGTAATTTTAATTTCAGTTTCTACCCATCTGAGGTGCCACAGCTCAATGTACGCAGGTCGGATTAGCTTTATATATATATATATATATATATATATATATATATATATACCCCGGTGTATATATACTAGCCGTAGCGTGCTAACCTTGAGAGAAGGGCAGTGGTCTCTTAGGTGTCCGAACACCATGGCTGTGGGTCCACGTGCAGTGGCTGTTTTGAACCCCGTGATCTTCAGCTCGACGAGGTTGGCGCCAGCGTTGTCACGGACGAGGTGCCACACCTGGAGAGCTGACAGCGGTTGCGAGGTCACATTGATCACCCGCCGGAGTGACCAGTCGCGAGTCACTCGCCTCCACCGTCGGCACACGCTGAAATGCACAAATGGTATTGTCATACGTCGGTATGCGCGAGTTTCTAGAAGTGCGTTCGAAATGCCTGAAAATTAGGGAAGGTGCGATAATTGAGCCATTTCCTTGCGTTACTTTTACTACAGAGCCTATAGGTCGGCAAAATCACTCATGAGGCCGAATGAGCCCAGCTGAATATAATTTTGACGAGTCTGAATCCGAGTGAATCCTAAAGAATAAAAAAAAAATTTTTTTTTCGGTGAATCTGAATGGAGTAGTGATAATTTTGCCGACCTATAATCAATTTCGGAAAAGGCATCGCTAATATCGCGGCGACGGCGGCAACGTGCTCCGAACAAATCCTTTAAAAACGATTAAAAAGAACTCCAGCCCAGAACTCCGCGCCAGCTGCGTTGTCGGTAGCGCAACGCCCGGATCTATGCTGCATCCTAAAATCACTGAACATCTTCCAATTTCCTACACTAACATGCCAGCTTTGCGTATCCTCGTAGCGTCTGCCTCAAGCGCCGAAACCATCGCAGCGCCGGAAACGCAAGTTGCCGCCGCTCAGTCTATAGACTAACGGCGCCATGCTACGACACGCTTAAAGGGACACTAAAGCAAAACAATAACTCTGCCGTCGTTAATTACACTGTAATAGGTCAATTATTAGAAGAGAAAATGAAGCTCAAAGTTACGTTTTCTTGAATTTCGCGCGGAAAACCCAACGTCAACACTTCCGTGTGAGGTCACGACTTCTAAAGTAATTTTTCGTATTTGGGCCACGTTGGCTCAGTAAAGGTTCGCGAAACTTGCCATATTCAGTCTTGGGCTGAACGCCCGTTTCCCGTGCATTGGGGACACGTTAAAGATCCCCTGGTGGTCAAAATTAATCCGGAGTCCCCCACTGCGGCTTGACTCATAATCAAATCGTGGTTTTGGCATGTAAGGTTTTGGCTCCTAAAACCCCAGAATTCAATTCAACTCTTGTGGGATCTGTAAAGCAACCTCGGACCCGAAGCGTCCCCAACGAAGTACCCAACGACCAGAAGCAACATAGAACCCAATGAGCGTCCGAGGTTGTTGCACAACCTCGGAGACGCGCTGAAGCTATAGGAGCAGCACGAAACTCTCGCTAACCGCTGCTGCCGCTCTTCATCACGTCAGTGTTCTGACAGCGGATGTCCGCGGTAATCAAGCTTGATCTCTTCGTGTTTGACTGTGTGTGCGTGACACGATGCTTGTTAATTAGTAAGCGAATGTTTACTGCAATTTACGCGGACGATAAAACTATACGACCCTTACTTCGTATAGTTGTCTAATAATTTGCTATCACAATCAATGTTTTACCTTTCGGACGAAACTGCGCGCTTTTAATGCACTTAGCATTATTTGCCTGTTTCACCCACTCTGGCAGGCTGCTGCTGTCTGCTATTCATCCCCTGAAACGTCACTCTCGCTCGCGAAAAATAACAAGGAAATTACATATTAGACTGATGAAAGTGAGAACGCGCGCTCTTCTAGTTGTAGTCTCAAGTTTGCACTCTTTTGGGCTTATCTTGTCCCCAAACAATAATCGTCATCCATCTTGCGTGTTCGACGCCAACTAGGGTAACTAGGTATGTACCACTGGGAATGTGCCGCTATACAATGAAGAAAAAGATCCCTTAAATTTATCCGATGCATAGGGGAATCGAAACCACGCAACAAACGTTCCTCAAGGACGGCAACCCGACGCATTGCAGGGTGCGCCACAAATGCACTGGGTACGTGCCGCTTTTCAATGAACGCCTTTAACGCCAACGCTTTAGCGAACAGCGCCATGAATTCACTGGGTATCTGCTGGGTAGCTCCCGCTCTTCAGTGAACCTCTCGCCAGCTTGCGTCACTGTGTTTGTGCCACTAAGTGAGCATCAAGCGAGGGAACAATCCTCAGCGATCGCAGGCACCATCGCGCCACGTTTCTCGTCTCGGAGGCCACGCTCGGACTTCTCGGTTGTGCCACTGGATGGCGCAGCGTGTCCAGAATGAAGACTGGAGCGGACGCATGCCGCGTTTCTCAGCGTTCGCACGCACCGGCCCGCCATCCATTTAGGAGGCCACGCGCAGGCTTCGCGGCAGCGGCGCCAGATGGCGCTGAGTGTTCTTATGAAACACTTAGGGAATGCCATCGAGCAAGTGATTGGAACAAAGAAAATTCCCGTTGGATGGCGTGAAAGAAAGATGAATCTCATCTACAAAGGCAAAGGAGATAAGGATAAGACGAGCTCGTACAGGCCAGTTACAGTAACGTCGGTGATATATAGAATGGCAATGCAAGCCATAAAATTACAACTGTCGAAGTGGGTGGAGAAAAACGATTTATTGAGGGAACTACAGAATGGGTTCAGGCAAGGCAGACGCTTAGAGGACAATATGTTTGTACTAACTCAGTGCATAGAGATTTCAGTAGCTCAGAAAAGACCTTTATGGATAGCATTTCTAGATATTAAAGGAGCTTATGACAACGTAGACAGGGAATTGTTGTGGGATATTCTTCAATACGAAGGCATATATGACGATTTCGTGGAGCTGCTGAGGGAGATATATAGAGACAACCAAGTACAAGTGGTATGGGAAGGTCGAAAAGGAAATGAAATGGTGGGAATTCACCAAGGATTGAAGCAAGGATGCCCTCTGTCACCATTGTTGTTCACGCTTTACGTCAAGGGTATAGAAAGACGACTGGAAAACAGCGAATTAGGTTTTGATTTATCCTACATGCGTAATGGACAAATGGTGCAACAGAAGCTCCCCGGACTGATGTACGCAGACGACATTGTGCTACTAGCGGACAATAAAAAAGATTTACAGATACTTGCGAATATCTGTGGGAATGTAGCGACAAATCTAGGCCTTAAGTTTAGCACAGAGAAATCAGGAATTACGATCTTTAATGAAGAGACGAGTAACTTCGTGGTGTCAATTCAACAGCAAGTAATACCTATAGTGAAGCAATACAAGTACCTCGGCGTACACATAAACGAAGGAAAGAATTACTCAAGCAACCACCAAGATAATCTGAAAATAAAGGGGAAGCGGAATGCAGCAATAATGAAACACAGAGCACTGTGGGGTCACAATAAGTATGAGGTGGTGCGTGGAATCTGGAAAGGAGTAATGGTGCCAGCGCTAACATTCGCAAATACCATTCTATGCTTAAAATCGGATATCTTGTCGGGTTTGGAAGTTAACCAAAGATCAGTAGGCCGGTTGGCTTTGGGAGCCCACGGTAATACCACAAATGAGGCAGTGCAGGGTGACATGGGTTGGGCCTCTTTTGAAGTCAGAGAAGCACAGTGCAAAATTAGTTTTGAAGAAAGGCTCAGGAACATGGATTAAAATAAATGGGCGGCTAAAGTGCACAAGTATCTCTACATGAAAAGCGTGGACACAGAATGGAGGAAGAGGTCAAGGAAGTTGGCAATCAAGTACAGGATAATCGAAACTGTAAATAGACAACCAGGAGCCATCAGAAAGAAAGTGAGAGAAATAGAGACCGTGAATTGGATGCAACGAATGGAAACAAAAAGGACAATGGAGACTTACAAGAATGAGAAGAAAGAAATTAGAAGGGAAAATCTGTACAATAACACAAAGGGCAGTGCCTTGCTATTTGAGGCTCGAGCCGGTTGCCTAAGGACCAAAACATACCGGAGCAAATATTCGGAACTAGATGAGGCATGTGTAAGCTGCAGTAAAGATCCAGAGACCACTCAGCACATCCTAATGGAATGCTACGGGATCCACCCAGCGAGAGCCATAGGAAACGTGCAACTCCCAGAAGCGCTTGGATTTAAAGTGGAAGGAAACATCAACAGATCAGCCGTAGAGATAAGCAAGAGACGATTAGAGTACTGGTGGAAAAATAGCAGGGAAGAGATTGATACGACCGGATCTCTTAAAATCATAGGTAGCGCTACAAGGTAAATTTTTGAAAAAGATAAAGAATGATGAGAGGTATACAAAAAAAAAAACTAGATAAAGAACATGTATAGTATACCTGATTAAATCAAGCAGGCTAGGTGACTATTTGTCGCCGCCCCGTTTCAAAGGGGATGCCAATAAATCATCATCATCATCGAAGCGAGAAAGAGGAGTTCCGTTGCAGTACACGCCTCATATATAACTCGTTTCGACGGTGGCAGTACATCGTGCCGCTATATTAACGCGACAGCGTTAAGGGCCCCATGTCGCAGAAAACCCGGCGTCAGCGTCGGTGCCGGCGTCAGCGTCGGCGTCCGTGGCGGAGAAAATCATCCCGAACCACCGCGACCGTGCAGGCCCTCCGCGCGGCGAAAGGTGTTAGTGAACAAAAATTGAATTTCTCACAGTAAAATCCGTCAGAAAAATGGTAAAGTACGACTTAACCACAACCTGCAGACATGGTGGCGTCGGATTGTAATTTGAATGTACGAGAAAACATCATTCTGTTATCAAGAAACTCAAACACAAACCCCCTTTTCCAGCATTTATACCATACCAACAGCGGCGCGCTCGGGTAGGTTACTTGTGAAAATCCTATCCACATGGCGCTCGCATCCTCGGCAGGTCAAATTGGGACACGCGCGTGCGTCGAGGCAATATATATAGCAAACAATTAATAAAATAATAAAAAGAAGGTGCTGGGGCCTTTGCGCTTTAATTATAGTGAACTAGTATATTCTAGTTCACTATAGTTTTAATATAAGACGACTTATATTGCCCCCTGGAAAAACGTATGGCCAGCAATGCATTTCTGTCTAAAGTGCAGCCGACTATAAGGGGATCGGGGTAAGCTTGGTGTTTCCCACGTTCTGTGTTATAGTGAAACCGACTCAAAGAAAAATGCGATGCGAACGGGGCCCGAGATCGCGTTCCACTCAGGCGAAGCGTCCTCCAATTTTTCATTCAATGCTAACGCATTACCGTCGACCGTCGTCGTGAGATGGGTTCTGCCGCAATTTTTTTCTTTACCGACTAGGCCACGATTGCGCGCCTATGCTTCTCTCGGGCAAAAACTACCTACGTCCTTGACACGTTCGGTGCGTGCGTCGCGTGCAAGTTTCTGGCATGTTTGCCTCGTGGCAGCTCGCGCTTTGAGACGCTGCAGTACTTCACTCGTAGCAGCTAACGCTACGCAGAAGCCACAATGTACCGCCTTTATGATCGGTCCTGTACCAACGTTTCATCGTCGGAGTGCAAAAATCATCGTTGTTATAACAAAGACCACACGACATGCATATAGGTATCGCTTGCGCTCGTCCAGAACACGGTGTGTAGAACCCAGCAATCGGCATGTCGTAAATTCGCGTGGAGCGTCACCATCTACCGTCCTTTTGCTTCTGTCGTACACACACACGCACACGCACGCACACACACACACACACACACACACACACACACACACACACACACACACACCACACACACACACACACACACACACACACACACACACACACCACACACACACACCACACACACACACACACACACACACACGCACACACACACACACACACACTTGCAACAGGCACATAGATCACGTTAGTCCACTTGGTAACGCTTTGCGTAATTCCAAACGATACTATTCGGAAAGAGCAGCAGCCACAGTCACCAAAGTCCCGCTATGAAACCTTCGCCTTTAAAACTGTAGTGAACCTGAAGTACAATTATTTAGAACGCCTCCATGCTTCCATCAGTCTTCCTCACCCGAGAATCTAATCGCGACCTCGCAGTATGGTGGTTGTCAAGCTAGAGTGAGCTGTGATCAACGACTATGGTACAACAAGCAGACGCATCTCTCTGCAAAAAGGCGATCCACAATTACGAACCCTTCGGGAGAGGCCGCTAAGTTGCCTGCTTTGAAATGAGAAGGACAGCATAGTTACCGTGAGCATTTGCATATGGCCTGGAACTGGAGATGTCGGAAGACTTCCAGCAAAAGGCTGTCCGGCAGGCAGTCGATGTCCATGATATCGGCGCTCCGTCAGATGCTGAAGGCGACAGTCAGCACTTGCGTTCGCACGGTCTCCTTGTTCTCTGGCGGGCGTCCAATGTCCTTTTTCGAATGTGACACGTGTAAGCTGCGTTCTGGCCTCAGGTGCGCGTGCAATGCTGGGAAAGCTACGCAAGAGGTTCGGTAATCAAAATGTATCGCTCTGCGCATCTCGTGGCCACGCTCTTGTTCGCGCGAGCCCAGGGCGAGCGTGCACGTGAGGCGCCGAGACGGGCCCCCTGAAAATGAAAAACCACAAAAGGATAACAACGAAACGTAAAACGATCTAAAAGAATGTATTAAGTGCCGTATAACACAATTTGTTCATTTCTAAGGTATAAAACTTTTTTTTTATTTATTATGGGGCTTACATGAAGAGCAATGTCACGTAGTGGCTGGTAAGAACACCGAACTATTGCTTGGTGCGAACGCAGCTACTACAAGAATTCTTGCTATCTGCCATAGCTTTGCACAACGCGATATATGGAACGGTGTACTGTTATCGGTTATCTCTGATCTGACCAAGCACTCGTGTGCACATGCTCTGTGACGTCACTGAGGAAAAGGGATAAAAAGCGGCTGTCTAATAAACACGGGGCTTTTTGGGTACGTGGCTACATCGGAGTGGCGTCAGTCATTCGCCCGCATCAACGCAACGGCAGCGGACACGACAACGGAGTCAGAGTTTACGTGGAAATTGATACGCATGAGCTCCAGTGGATGGTTTAGAAATCCGCGTATATGCTTTGCACGACGTGGTTGTGGCGTTCACAATGGGAGCCATGTAAAGTAACTCTTGTTAACAATTACCGAATAAGGGCATAACCAATGCGGTTACAATTACGCCAATTATACCATGATTTTTTTTTGCGGTTTTTACTTCTGTTCAACAATTTTTTTTTTCGCTGAATATAGTTTTCCAAAATAGACATCCCACGGTTTTTTTAAGGTCATTTTACCGGTTTTTCTTTTTCTGTGACCGTCTATTTCATTGATCACCAATTTTGTTGAAGTTGGCACGTGCCGTGTGCTGTAGTTTCATGCAATACACATAGATAAATACCACTACAGGGCGCAGGTGTGTGCAGTATCGAAGATGGATCTTACAGACATACATAAGGTAGCATGTACCTTACATGCTACCTTACGATACTCTTTGGGTATCTTGTATCTGTCATCATCATCATCATCATCTTCATAGGTCTATACATGTTAAATGAAGTCCGAACGTCCTCTCCGAGCGATTGCACAATACGCTCTCTTGTGCATACTGGCACCATCTTATGCTTGCCAATTTCCCAATTTCGTCAGCCCGCCTATACAATTATCTGCCGTGCTCGACTCCGCTTCCCTTTTCTTGATGTGCACCCATTCTGTAACCTCTCAGCCTACAGCTTCAATCCAAAGCGTTCAAAGGAATGTAATTGAAAAGCTACACGGAGGCATTTGCAGGCAGCACCTTACTTGTAGAAAGCACGAAAAATGCGCAAGGGTCAAGATAAAGTGATCACGAAAGGTACATACCATTAGCCCTCGACGAACATGGATATTGAAGTCTCACAAATAAAGCCATTTATTGCTCGCTAGACGGATATTGGACCACTGCGGTCAAAACAACTGAAACTAATTGGTGAGAGCCCGGTTCAACTAATTCTGTAGGCAGCGGCTCGCATATGATCCCGCCACTGTTTTCACCTACCCGTTATGACTGCTGAACTATGGCCTCTCGGTCCATAATTAGCACCGCCCTGTGTCATTGGCTGAAACAAGAGTACTAGAAAACGTAACGGTTAAGGCGAACAACTGCTCCATTGCGACGAGTAGTACAGGAAAAATACCCACAATATACAAGCTCGCCGAGCTTTGCGCTCAGCTCTGTAACTCGCATTCCTGTTCGGCTACAGCGACTAGCCCGACCAGCACATGCTTTTACTTAATCGCTTATGCCGTTCCGCCAGCCGCCATAAAATCGATCATTTCAATACCTGTAAATTGTGGCAGTTCTGAAAGAAAAAGAAAGAACATCACCATCGACAGTTTGGTTTGAAATTTAAGCTATTTGTGTGGCGCGTAGGGATGTAATACTACTTAGCATACATGATCGTTAGCGCGCATTGTATTCACTGCGCTTATCGGCTCAAAATGGCCTGACCTGGTGAGGGGCCCTTTAACGGAATGCATGAAAACTATTTTGAAATGATATTATCTATCGTTAACTGGTTTCAAGCGGATCGCAAAAGATAAGCTATATACTAATGACTGCTGATTTCCCACCGTTGCGTACGTCTAAACACGGCCACATGTCTCACCTAGTTTTTATGAGTACCGGTTTGATAATTGCCCACGTGGCAAACACACTCCGCCTGCACTCTGAAAAACTAGAGTTCCGGAAGTGTGCACACAGTACGGCAATCTCGCCTCCCTAATAAAATTAAAAGTGCACATATTTCATGTTCGGTAGACGAGACAAACCGGTAAGCGACAAAGAATCTCTGAGCGAATAAGAAAGAGGGTTATAGAATTTCCATATCGTGGCAAAACATTTATAAACGCGTCTTTACATGCAACTACTTCTGCTGTTACTTTTACTTCTCTAATGCTAAAATATGTTAGGATATTTTTCCAGTGCTCCCAAAATTTCTATATTTTGAAATGACATCACTACCGCCGACGCAAGTTGGTCTAACGGCTGGTTTCGAACATGGATTCTGTTGCCCGATGCTCCACCCATCAGACAATGAACTATTTTTGTTTTCTTAATTGCCGGAACTTTCACGTAGCGAACACAAATTGCATCAATTTTTTTCCAATGAAAGCAATACATAATAATGCATATACACGCACTTTCAAACTTACATGCATAAATAATGTGCGGTCAGCCACATTGTGGCTGGTCATGTCATGTTTAAAATTCATTTAATATTGCGAGGGGCTCAATCCTCGTCAGCCAATCCGGGGGGCATTCTTGATCTTTAATTACGTCAATGAACCTGGAAGCATCCTCCCGGAAAAGTAGTCGTCGTTGCGGCTCAAGGTGGCGTTTGGGCCAGGAATCCACCAAGCCCATTAATGAGTACGTCCGGTAGTAGGAATGAAGGAAAAAAGGGGTTAATTTACATTATTTACACTGGCCCCTGGTACGGAAGCCCACACCATCAGGAGCATATTAAACGTCTGAGTTCCCATCAGGACACGTCAGAACCATTCCACTGCACCACAAGTCTCTGCTTTTAATACAGTCGTCTTCCCTAGGAGACTAAACTACGGAATCTGATGACGGTATCTCGGCCAATCCTAATCGTCGAATCGGTCGAAACATCCCTCCCATGTTGACGCACCGTTCCGCCGGGCCGCGTATTTCCAATTGCTAGTAGGTACAGCGTTTGACCGCTGGCGCCACGCTGCGCCGCTCGCGCGTACCATGTTTCTAGCCGCCGCCGTTGGAACGGAGGAGGCGTTGACGGAGAAAACGCTGGGCTGGTGGTGACTATCCTGCTGTTGGGATCGGTGGTATTATAAACGCATCACTGTTTTGATGATCCAAATATGATCTCACTATCAGGGAGGGAGCAGTCTACCTGACTGAAGCAGTATTTTTTTATTTGGGGTGTTGCTACGCTGCGCTCCGCAACACCCCAACGACCGCCGCTTCGGGTCGGTGCCCGGCACCACGGCTGCCGCCGTGGCACCGGGGTTCAAGCGACCGCGCTGGCAAACAGAGAGGGAAAAAAAAGAAAAGCGTGATATTAAGAAAAAAATTCTAGCCCAGGCGGGATTCTAACCAGCGTGCGCCGTAGCCACTCGAACCCCAAAGCGAGCGCCGTAGCCACTCAACCATAAAGCCACGCTACCAATGTTTGCATTCATGCAAACCATATGATTGCGATCGAGCGCCCTCGGCGAAAGAAACCACCTAGAAACGCGGTACGCGCGAGCGGCGCAGCGTGGCGCCAGCGGTCAAACGCTGTACCTACTAGCAATTGGAGTGTTGCCGCCGGGCGGGGGGGGGGGGGGGGGGGGAGGCCGCATTCTTGAACCTGCGTGGCCATCTGGAAAACCGAGCTCGACGCGGTCCCCACGGTGTTGGTCGACGTTGTCCCTTACATCAATTAGCGGGCTCTGCGTGACGGCCCTCTTGTAAGGATCAGGATTAGACAGAGTGATCTTCACGGTAATTACCGTATCCACGGATGGCGATGGTGGTTGTTGCCTCGACGCGAGCTCCTTTGTTAACGCGTCACAGTCAATCACACGCCTGGTCGCTGTCGGTGCGCGCACTGATGAATGGACATCACTCGTGTCATACGTCCAAGGAATGCGCTTTTCCAGGTTGAGACGTAACATCGTGCAGGCCGTCGGCCAGGCTCACAAAAAATAATGATAATGTGATATGACGCGTACGAAACCGCACCGACGCCTGCTTGACAGGCTCCGCTATACGCTCAAGGCTCATTCACACTAGACTCTAGAGGTTTGTTCGATTCAGAAAAGGTGTACGGCACCACAAACGAAAAGGTGTATGGGGGTGCCAGTTATGGGGTACCAGGCTGCACCCACTCAGTGCAAGGTTCAAGGGTGCACTGCACAGCGGCGGCAAAGGCCTTGCACCCCGTGTAATCGAGCACGGGGGTGCAGGGTGCACCGCTGCACCTCAAGATACAGTGTACTAGAAGTACACTGTATATACTTCTAGTACACTGTACCTCGGGGAATCGAAGGCCGAGGTAGGGTAGCTAGAATTGGGTAGTAAGTGGTTCGTGAGGAAAGGGAAAGGTTGACGCTATCTTCTGCAGCCCTTGAGGGAGCATGGCTCAGCGCCGGGTTACAGTGTACTAGAAGTACACTGTATATACTTCTAGTACACTGTACCTCGGGGAATCGAAGGCCGAGGTAGGGTAGCTAGAATTGGGAGGTGTGAAAAGCGCGGCGCGTTTCCCTTGCCAGACAGGGTCCCTCGGTGCGCTGCTGCCGCTAGGGGCGCTGCTGCAGGGGGCGCGGGGAAAATCTGTACGATAACACAAGGGCAGTGCCTTGCTATTTGAGGCTCGAGCCGGTTGCCTAAGGACGAAAACATATCGGAACAAATATTCGGAACTAGATGAGACATGTGTATGCTGCAGTAAAGATCCAGAGACCACTCAGGACATCCTAATGGAATGCGACGGGATTCCACCCAGCGAGAACCGTAGGTAACGTGCAACTCCCAGAAGCGCTTGGGTTTAAAGTGGAAGGAAACATAAACAGATCAGCCGTAGAGATCAGCAAGAGACGATTAGAGTACTGGTGGAAAAAAAGCAGGGAAAAGATGGATACGACCGGATCTCTTAAAATCATAGGCAGCGGTACAAGCTAAATTTTTGAAAAAGAAAGATAATGAGAGGGTATACAAAAATGCTAGATAAAGAACATGTGTAGTATACCTGATTAAATCAAGCAGGCTAGGTGACTATTTGTCGCCGCCCCGTTTCAAAGGGGATGCCAATAAATCATCATCATCATCATCATCGGGGCCGTGCATCCATGCGTGCATCCACCGCCGTCGCAGATTCCCTATTCTATGGAGATTCCCATGCGCATCCTCCTCCTTCCCTCCTCTCCTTGTCTCATCTCCTCTCGGCATTTCTCCTCTCCTGTCCGACGCTGCTCTCCTCTCCGGATTGCGTAACGAATGGCAACACCTGCGGCTCCGCGCGCGATAATGCGAAACAGCTTAGGTTAGAGGCGCGACGGTAGGCGCCCCAGAGGCAGCGGCAACAGTCACCAATTATAAACGCCGCGCGCGTTCGCTGCGAACGCGGGCAAAACGCCGACAGCGTCGGCCACGGTTCTGCGCGTTGCTGGTTCTGCTGCATGTCCAAGTTTATACAGCTGATAAAACTGCCTTGAGTCGACCCCATAGCTGCTTCGCATACTACTCAGGGTTCCCCTACGGGAAGATGGTGTAATTTTTTTAAATTTTACATGGGTCATGCATTTGTGAGCTGTAGTAAAGATGCACTCTAAAACGAAGAAGAAAACTGAACGCTGGTGCATCGTTCCTGAGTGCAATTCTAGCCACCCTAGCCGAGGTGCTCTGCACCGTTAATAGGTTCAGAAGGTGCAGTGAAACTTGGGTGAATCGAATAAACCTTAGGCCGACACAGCACCGATTTTGGTCAGCCGACTGTTGGCGACAGCGTAATCCTTCCTTTATACTATTGGCCACAGCGTTTTCCGTCATGTAGACTGCTGTCGCCAACAGTCGGCTGACCAAAATCGGGGCCGTGTCCGCCTACTGTGATCGAGCATTGAGTGCACACCCCCCCCCCCCCCCCCCCCCCCCGCTCCTAAGATGTAATTACCGCAGTTATGTTACCCACATAATTCGAGGATTCTCTTGCGTTGCCTCCACATTTTCACTTTTGTTGTGGCTAAAAGCTTACGGCACCAATGTTGGCGCGGACGTGCACGGCCTTTAATTTATACTTTCGCTTTATTTCGGCAAATCCTGACAATAGGGGGGCAAGCGCATTAGAAGCACCAGCGGCGGCTACCTCATCCGTGTTTCCTGACTTTAACATCTTTTGTAAATTTCCGCTGAGACAATTTCCGCACCACGCACAGAAACAATGTATTTAAATATATACAAAGGACAAAGTTTATTATATTTTTTAAAGAGAAAGAGGTAGTCAACTAAATGGATACCTAAAGAATGAATATGTTGATGTATGTTCACCTCACTTCAATTACTTTGCGTGATTTTTTGAACCTGAAAAAAAAAAAAAAAAACCCTGCAGACTTCAGTGACCCCTTCGGCAGAGTCTTCTATGAACGGCGTGTGAAAAGCACGTGAGTGATATGTGTCTCAATATTGATTCTCTTTCCAGTAGGCAATGCTAACTACTGGCGACAAAATAAAATAAAAAGCTCTTCTAATTATTTACAACATTTACGCATTAGGGATGGAAACATCGTCTCTTGCATGCAGAGGCCATAAATACGGGTGTTTCAGCAAACACTTTCAAAAATTTTTAAAGGTTGCCTGTGGCAGATAGCACAATTCTAGTTCATGATGAGCTGGTATACTCGAAGAGGTGGACGTTACTTGCACAAAAAATTGAAATGCATAATCGACTAATTAATCACCAATTAGGTTTTTAACATATTAACTAGATGGCCCGTACTGCAATTTACAAATTCTAGCAGTGGAAATTCGCAAGTCGGATGCACTAGGAACTAATTCTCAGGATGGCACCAGTTTCGATTTACTAATTCCTGAACATTGCGGAGAAATGCATTTGCTTGCAGTTACTTTTGCGCTTACCCGCCGCGGTTGTATGGTGTTGGACTGCTAAGCATGAGGTCGCGGGATCAAATCACGGCCATGGCGGCTGCATTTCGATGGGGCGAAATGCTAGAACACCCGTATATTTAGATTTAGGTGCACGTTAAAGAACCCCAGGTGGTCTAATTATTCCATAGTCCTCGACTACGGCGTGCCTCAGAATCAGATCGTGGTTTTGGCACGTAAAATCCCATAATTTGTTCGTTTCATACTTTTGTGCTTTGACGCATAAACGACGTTTTGTTGAGAAAGTGACTGGCACGCCAATGTATTTCTCCGCAAAGTTAGAGAATTATATCTCGACACTGGTGTCAGCCTGAGATTTAGTTCAAAGTGGATCCTCAATCCACGGCTAGAGTTTGTAATGGCAACATGGGCCATAAAGTAATTAGCTAAAAACTTAATTGGTTAATTACTCGTTATGCATTTCAATTTTTGCGCAAGTAATGCCCGCCTGCTTCGAGTAGACGAGCTCATGAACTAGAATTGTACTATCTGCACAGACCACCTTTAAAAAAGTTTGGAAACTGTTCGCTGAAACACCTTGTATATAGAATTCACATCAGTACCGTAATGATGCCAAGCCGGATTCACCTCAAAATCAGAATGTTCGGACTCAAAGTACTAAAAAAAGAAAAAAAAAAAAGAGTGCATTTGTCCGGAAAGGGCGAGCAGTATTAGTGATAGCGAAGTAGAAGACTATTACACGAAGAAGATTCTTACCGTGTAAATCCGTGTAAGTATCGCACCCGTGTAAGGCCCACACCCATAAGTTGACAGCCAATATTTAAAAAAAAATGTTGCAGTTTCGCCCGAAAGGCGAAGCATCATTGCGATAGCAATTAGTAGAGAGCTAGTCGGAGTAGGGATAGTAGTTTATCGGCTGCACAAACTTGGACACAGTCGCTTACTAACTGAATTACAAGCGTGGTGTCAGCACGCCAAGCAACATGATTAATCACACTGAATGACCGCAGACGACGACTGCCAAAACGCTGGCAGCAAGCGCAGCCGCCGCAGCGGGCGAATGTTCGCGCGGTCTATCGCTTCAACGGAAACTGAGCGGCGTATGCACAGCGCATACAAAGGTCAGAGCCGTGTGGAGATAAGATACGGTGCGGGCGACCGCCACAGCCGGGCAAAGTACGGCTGAAGTTGCTGGCAGAGTAGAAGCTGCCCCCACTCCCTCCCGCGCTGCCTTCCCGCTTTCTTGCTTTCGCGTGGGAGATTGAGTGGCCAGTTACCCTTGCGCCCGGTTGCAAGATAAGCATTTGGTGAAGCAGCACAGCGTCGCCCCGCCTCCCTCCCATACCCCCACGGCCTTTCGCGCGCGACGGTCGCGTTTGCTTTCCGCCATGCGTTCGCTCTCCGTGATAGCGCGCGTCCCCGCGGCGCTTTCACTCGCGCATTCGGCGCGCGGCGACGATTAAATTTATCGCCCTTGGATTTTATACGGAACCTCACGGCGACGCCGACGGCATAAATCCGGTTGAAGTGTCCATATAATTGCTATCGCAATAAAAAAAGACATCCAACCGAGAAGCAATCGCGTTCCGTGCGCCGATTCTGATCGGGCTCAACAGCGAATTGTCGCGCGCAGCATACTTTCGCGCGCCGCTGCTGGATGTCGAGAGGAGGCGATCGCGGAGGTTTACGGCGGATTTCATACTCGTAGTTGGAAAAATGAGGCCAAATGGCCCGGTCCCATGAAAGGCTCGTCAAAATCGCGACAGAAAAGTGTGGCCCTTACACGAGTCTATACGTTAGTCATAGTGACCATATATATTGTAGTAAACATTCACCTAAAATTAAAATAGTAAGCATAATGGACATAGTAAACACGGACCATGTAAACCTGTAAATACCTCACTGGATGACCTCGAGCACTCGCTTTCACAGCGCAAGCATTATGAAGAACGCCGGCAGCGGATGCGAACGGTTCGTACAGCCGCGCGATTCACCGCAACTCTGAAAATTAGATTCATCATCATCATCAGCCTATTTGTATGTCAACTACTGACGGCCTCTGCGAGTGTTCTGCGATGACCTCTGTCTCTTAACTCTGCAACACTAGTGGCGCAGCAAGACAGTCCGGCAAGGAAGACAGCGCGCATGAAGTTAGCAGCCATCCCTGGTCACCCTTTATCATTGCACCCACCAATGACTACCAACAATTAGATATGGCATGCGGGCCCCATAAGCGCGAGCCGCGCACAGTCATTCACAGTTACGGCAGGGCTAGAGGATAAGACGCGATCTCTCCTTCCCATTCGCGTTTGATTACGTGACCTACATTCTAACCCGAATATTGAGCGCGTGGGAAATAATGCTCATCAAGCCGCCATCCTTTTCGGCTCACTGTTACGTGCTTTTTCCCGCACCCACATGTATATGGCTTTTGGATTTAATGCAGAACATCACGGCGACGACAACCACGATAACGTGCCTGAAGTGTCGATATAATTGCTTTCGCCATAAAGCTAGAAATAGAAAATTGTTAGCATATATATATATATATATATATATATATATATATGTACATGGGTAGGTTCCGGAATGCTGGTCGCCCCCCCCCCCCCCTCGGAAAATTGAAAACTTTACGCCTGTGTCAAGTTCCACGTTTAACGTTTGACAGTGGATATCGTTCTTCGTAAAATGTACAATTTACGCATCACTTTATCTAGGGAAAATTATTTTGCTTGGAACAGAAGCTGGAGCCGATGTTTTCGTCGCCGGTGGCGGAGGCATGCAGCTTCGCAGTCATCGAGTAGGCCCGTTGATCGTGCTGCGGGCGGTGCGCCGGCTTAACTACGTCTACTTTTACGACACCTCTCGCGCGGCATACGTTCTAGGGCACGGGAGGCCGGTTAGCCGTCGGTATATTTGCTGCTAGCGTGGACGTGCCTTAAACGGAACTGGATCCGCCTCGCCTCCCTCAGCATCATGAATACATTTGGTGAGCCTGTATCTTCTTTCTGCGCGTCGGCGAATCGCTCGAAGCCTTCCAATTCACCATCATATTCATTATACTTTGGAGAAGGCCTAAAAGTGAACATAGCCTCTTGCAGTGCATTTCTAATCTGATTCTACAGAAATGATAGGTGGCCTTCTTGACATTCGTCTTCCATAAGCGATCTGAAATTCGTCCAGTCTATTCTACAGAGGGCAGTAGATAGATACTTGGCTATCTTGGAGGTAGGAACGTGATCACTTCCATGGGTTTCTATGCCTGAGAACCACTTAATTTTATACTGCTTCGACGACACTGAGAGATGAAAGTCAAGTCCAGACAGTTGCTGTAGGTTAGTCCACGTAAATATGTCGGGCTGCCGTCATTGAGGTAACAAAACTCTTGGTACGAGGCAAATGCAACTAGTTTTATTCCCTTGGAGTCCATCTTCACACTCCCCCAGAGGGGGTGGTGTGCGTTATAATCTCCACTAAGGATCCAAGGGCCAGGTGTGGCGGATAACAAAGCACCCAGTCGTTGCGTCTCAAAACGACCGGTTGGAGAAATATATGCAGCGACGAGAGTGAATGTATGTTTCTTTGTTTTTAGAGTTAAACACACGTATTGTTCGTCGTCGTGAGGCAACACTGAAGGTAGCACGTAAGTGAGTTCACACCGAACATAAATGACGACCTTGCTGAGGACATTACACGACGGGGATGAGAAAGCTTCATAGCCCGATAGCCGGATTGTAGTTTGAAGGTTTGATTCGCAGACGACGATGATGGGAAACTTGTTCGCAAAAATGAAAGGTCGAAAATCCGAAATTCTTGATCTGAGGCCTCGAGCATTCCACTGAAAAAGGAATGCTTCCTTGACATCTTTACGGAACGACAGCGGTGAATGAGCCATGATGCTATTCAAGACTTGCAAGTACTGGATTCATCGCGTCCAGTACCTGCAGTGCGCTGCGAGCATTCGGGGTGTTTAGGTTCGTCAGTAACGTACGCATCACATTCATGAGTGACTTCAGCATGGTGATCACTAGCAGGTCCTGGCCTTCTGCACGGACTGCTGCAGGGCCTGTTGTCGGGCCATTCGTAGTTGTTGGACGATTCGTGTTTCGTAGTTCTGCGAGTTGGCATGGCTTCGGTAAAGGTGGCCATGCTTCCTTTGAGTCATCGATGGCGGGCGTTCATCTCTCATCTGCGCTGGTAATGCACGAGGTCAGCGGTTGACGACCAGCCTTCTCTGGTTTCTGCACTTCCTTAGAACTACCACAGTGTTTTCTTGACTTGCGGTGCCGGGAACGTCGGCGTCGCACTTTAGTTGCGGCTTCTTTATGCGTCGAATGATCTCTAACCATCTGCCTCAAGATCTTCTGTTCATTTTTCTGGAACGGGCAATCTTTCGAAGTCGCAGCGTGCGCACCCTTGCAGTTGGAGCACTTGAAATCGGTCATGCGACAAGTGTCGGAGCTATGCGACTCAGAACAACCTGAGCCTGCACACAGCACTCACGTGTCCAATTCTCTGACAATTGCGACACTGTAGGGGCTTGGGCACGAAAGGTCGTACAGTATGACGAAAATGGCCGACCTTTACATACGATGGTAGGCTATCCCCTTTGAAGAGGAAGGAGCTTCACGCAAGTTGACTTGCCAACACGATGAGCTTGTATTATGGGAATGCTCTCTGTCCTTGTTTTGATCAATATAGGCAAATCATTGTCACTGATTGAGACGTCCATGTTGTAAACCAATCCTGCAGTGGTTTACAAAGGTCTGAGGAGTGTGGCAGCGCACTTTGATGTTATCTAGCTGCGTAATCTTCATCAACGAATCCAAGGCGCTTCGGTTAGTAACTTCGATAGCGAGGACGTTCTTGCGATTATTGATTCTGACGTCTTTTATCTCGCCTGGAGCGAGAGACTCCAGATAAATAGAGATGGCCTGTCTATTGAGTCGGTTGAGTTTGTCCGTAGCCGCCTCAGGAACGAAGATAATTGTATGCTCCGGAGCTCTCGGCGTTGGAGTCACAATCGACTTACTTGATGCGGAGCATCCGCTGACATTTCGTCTTTTCGCTTTCCGGCGTGTGTAGACCTCGAAGCCTGCATCATCCGAAGTGGTGTCACTCGAGGGAGAGTACAGCTCGGTGTCATCGCTCTCAGCTTCGCTCCGAAGGCAGTTCCTCTTCCTTGGAGTAGCTCCCGCAGACGCTGGCAGGACTGGACGGTGCTCGACCGATACCACTTCAATCGCCGAGAAAGGGAGCGGCGTCTCCCAGCAGAAACCGGTGAAAATGTATAATATTCCAGAGAGACCAAAACAGTGATGTGCAGAACAACCACTTCGTCGTTTTCTTTGATCCGCAAGATACACAAAGTCGCTCTTGGTGTTCCGATTAGAGCATCCACACAAAGGGTGATGGCCACAGCCACAATTAATACCCTTCAAGAATTAACCGAAGCACATCTATCATCGCAATGTCAAGGACACTCTGGCTCATTTACTAGAGTGCCCGTGGCGCCCCGAAGACGCCATTACCAAACATAAAACGACCGAAGACGTGAACCTCCTCGCCGAGACGTGGGAGGCCACGATCTCCACCCCGGCCCTGGACGACCAACGACGTTTTGTTGCCAGAGCCCGGGATGCTATCGCGGCCATAGGATTCCTGGAATGAGTGACCCTCCCACCAAGAGTGATCCAAAGCTCAAACGCTCGGGAACACTGTGTCGAAAATTAAAGTTTATTTCATCATCATCATCTATAAATTTCTTTCTCATGATCAGGGTCCCCTGTGAGTAATTGACCTAGATAAACGTACTCCTTTACAGACTCTATAGAGGCTGACTGGCGATCCTGAATTTTTGTTCTCTTGCCAGTCAATTGAACATCATGTTTCTCTTCTGCATATTAATCTTCAACCCCACTCTTACACTTTCTCGGTTAAAGGAGTACTGACACAAAATTTTGAAGTCGAGATAACTCGTGAGATCGATTTAGGTGGACACACAAACATCGTCTACAAAATATCAGCGGCGAATATAGCTTAGAACATATTTAAAATCAATTTTAAAAGTACGTGCGCGCAGCCACCCGCAAAGCGCAGCACCTCGCGACATTGACATCAAGGAAGGATTGTAAATAACCAAGAAAACGCTACGTCACCGTAACAGTTTTGCCTCAAATAGCCTAGCGTTCAGTTAGCATCGTTACCGCTCCGATCGTCCCGGTGCTTTTTTTTTTTTCTCTCTCTCTCTCTCCCTGGTCGAGACGCTGGCCTCGTTCGCCGCTGACGTCGGCACAAAAATCGGCTCAATTCTTTCTGACAAGAGATAACTCTTAGAGTAAAGTGACCTCGAAAGTGTGCATGTTATGAAACGTTGTGCGATATAGTTAATCGTTGGCGTGATTTTGGCTCGCAAGCGGTCAGCGCAGCCGCCGCAGCAATCGTCTCTACGAAGCGGCTCGCCTTTGCGAGCCGCTTCGTAGAGACGCTTCGTAGAGACGCTTCACTTCGCTTCGGTGTTTTCTCATCGCTACCAACGCCGTCGGCAAAACTAATTGTACTGTCAGTTATGAGCGACATAAATGTGCAGACGTTGATTGTGTTGACGAATATAGGTGCTTTGTTACGGGCAGTAGCGCACCCAGGATCTCTGCCAGGGGGGGGGGGGGGGGGGGGGGTGCAGTTTGCAAATACCATCTAAACAGCACTAATTTCGATTTCTTCACGGGAAATTGCCAATAAAATGCGCTTTTGGCGAGTGTGCAGACAATTGCGCGTCTTACATCTTAGTTGCAGTACTCAAATGCGTAAGGAAAGAAAAGGGGTTAAACAAAAGGGGGGGTTAAGTCGGCCTCAGGGGAGGGTTCCAGCCCCAATATCGGCTATCCCCGTTTGTTCTCTGATACACACCGCTCTCTTCCTGTCTCTTAACGTTAGTCCTAAGATTTTTCGTTCCATCGCTCTTTGTGCGGTACTTAACTTGTTCTCGAGCTTCTTTGTTAACCTCCAAGTTTCTGCCCCATATGTTAGCACCGGTAGAATGCAATGATTGTACACTTTTCTTTTCAACGACAGTGGTAAGCTCCCAGTCAGGATTTGGTAATGCCTGCCGTATGCACTCCAACCCAATTTTATTCTTCTGTGAATTTCTTTCTCATGATCAGGGTCCCCTGTGAGTAATTACCTAGACAACGTACTCCTTTACAGACTCTAGAGGCTGACTGGCGATCCTGAATTCTTGTTCCCTTGCCAGGCTATTGAACATTATCTTTGTCTTCTGCACATTCATCTTCAACCCAATTCTTACACTTTCTCGATTAAGGTCCTCAATCATTTGCTGTAATTCGTCCCCGTTATTGCTCAATAGGACAATGTCATCTGCAAACCGAAGATTGCTCAGGTATTCGCCGTTGATGCTCACTCCCAAGCCTTCCCAGTGAAAGAGCTTGAATGCTTCTTCTAAGCCTGCAGTGAATAGCACTGGAGTGATTGTGTCTCCTTGCCTGACTCCTTTCTTGGTAAGTATCTTTCTACTTTTCTTCTGGAGAACCAAAGTTGCTGTGCAATCCTTGTAGATATTTGCCAATATGTTTACGCATGCCTCCTGTACTCCTTGATTATGCAATGCCTCTATGACTGCTGGTATCTCTACTGAACCAAATGCCTCTTCATAATCTATGAAAGCCATATAGAGAGGTTTATTCGTACTCCGCAGATTTCTCAATTACCTGATTTATGACATGGATATGATCCATCGTAAAATCGGCGACATCGATAAGCCGCCTCAAATAGCCGTTGGCTGCAAACACCGCGTTTATGAAATTGATGACGTAGCCATAAAAGTACAAGCGCGTGGCTGCTGCACATATTACCGCGCCAAGTAGTCCGGCAGCGTTTGACAGTGCTTTTGGTTGCTCGGACAAGACGCTGAATCGACGCAGCTTCCACGTGCGACAGTTTCGCGTTTGGCCTGGATCGGAAGGAAAAAGCCGCTAAATAAGTAAACATTTACACTAAGTGGTGTGTTATGTCTTATTTAACTGTTACTAATAAGCTGTTTGTTTTCTCTTGCCCAGCCTAAACTACGTGGATTAAAACAATTAAGGGATTCTTTTTAGAAGCGCTCTCAGTTGTGCTCGCTTTGCCTCCTTAGCTTTCCCTTCATAGCCACAGAAAGTTGTCCGCGAGTATATCCCTATTAGAGTACGTGGCACACGGAACAGCCGACAAAACTCGAGACTCAGAGAGGCGTTTATTAGCGTCCACCTCAGCCCAGAACGTCCAAGAAGGCAGGCTAGTCCCTTCGAACGCGCTCACGCGCTCCCTGGCCCGATGCTCGTTCTCTTCTTTCTTGTAGAATGAACGCGGGAAATTCAACACATTTCCGGCCGCGAAGTGCGATCATGCCTGTTGTTCAAGCGGAAACAGTCTTTGGATGGCCCTTGTCACGAGGCCGTCTTGTCGCTTTATCTTGCAAGAGCGAACGTGTCCATCTTCTCCTGCGTAGACTTCAATCATCCTTGCATATTGCTCCCTGATGACTTGTTGCTTTAGTTGCTCCACCGCATGCTCAAACTCTGACATATTGCTTCTGAGAAAACTGTTCTCTTCATTTTGGGCTGCCCTACTCGTGGCTCCTGCTTGCACCTCCTGCTTCATGTTTTCCATCTCGGTAGAGATCCTTTCGAGGGCAATGTCTGTCTGGCAGCGCTGCTCCAGAGATGTGGCAAGCAAGCGCTCCAGACTGGTTGCGTCGGAGCGAGCCGTAGCTACTTCGGTACGTGCCAGAGAAAGATCCTCCTCTAGGCGCCTCAAGTGCCCAGAAATCTGATTTTTGACAGTTTGTTCTTTGGCGAGCTGGTCCTGAAGCGATTCCACTTGCTCGACGAGCCTTGCGCGCATGTCTGAGCTCTTTTGTTTTGGCCACTTTAATCACATACTGCTGGATTTGAAGTTCAAGGTCTTTCTTCTGTTGTACATCATTCTCCAAGTCAGATGCCATGTTCTTGTGATCTTTCGCCACAAGTGTAAAGTTCTTATGAAGTCTTTGGTTCTCATGCAGGAGGTGGGAATGGGACTCGGCTGCTGATGCAGCTTCTGCTTCCATCTCTCTCACTCGGCATGTGAGCCTCACGACATCACTCTCCTTGCTGTTTCGGTTGTCTTGCCGCTTGTCAATCTGTGATTCTGTAGCTCGGCATGTGAAGTGGGCAGTCTGTGTATCTTTATCCTTTTCCTTGAGTTTTTCAGTGAGCAGGGCAAGCTGGCGAGCCTGGCTGTCCCTCTCCACAAGCAAGTGATCATGCTGCTTCGACAGGTTCTCCAGTGTGGCTGTCAGCTTGTCGACTTCCCTCTGGAGCAACTCCAGCAGACTCAACGACTGCTCATCTTCTGCAGACGGCTGGCTTGCTTGCAGATTCATGACTGGTGAGTTGATTGGCTTTGACGACAACTGCTCGGTGCTCCCTTGAAAGATCCATCCGAGCTTTGAGTTCATAGCGATGAGTGTTTCCTCGTTTCCTCGGTCTGGAGAGTTCACCTGTCATCACCGCCCACATCTGGTCTGAGCCAATTAGTACACTTACTCCGTTTTCTCTTTCAATGGACGGGTGGATCAGTTCATCGGCGATATCGTGCCCGGTTGTTTTTAATGATGTGACGAACGAAGAAGTCATCGTGTTGGCTGATCTGTCGTGGCAAATGTGGGGTATCTCGACGGCTCTCAATGCAACTTCAACGTCGGAATGCTGACTTCGGAGGTGAAGCTCAACGATGCGAAATCTTTTCGGTGTGCAACTGCTGACACTGGCGAAAGTGTTTATTGCTATGGTATCAATTAAAGCCAAGACACCTCAACTTTAACCGCCTTGAAAGAGCTTCTGTTACGAACGTACGTTCACTTCCTCCGTCGAACACGCCTCTGATGTAACGGCATGAATAATCTGTCACTGCCCATGCTCGGAAAGTCTGTAGGAGCACACACGTCAAAGTGTCACTCCTTTCGTTGCTCTTAGTTGTAGCCGCGCATACAGTCGTACTGCTGCCTTTCACGTCTTCATAGGCCTTTCGGTTTAGTTTATCTGGGTCGCAAATACTAGACGCATGACGACCTCTGCAGCCGGAGCACGCAATTCTCCGTCTGCAATCCCTTGCACGGTGGCCTGTAATGGTGCATCAAAAGCACCGCATGTCGGCGGCGAGAAGTTTCTTCTTCTCTGACAGCGATAGGTCTGTACGGCAAGACTCCGTCAAATGCTGCGTTGACTTGCAGAAAATGCAGCCCGTATCCGGAGGTGGTTTTGAAGCTTGGTTATGAAGCACTGATGACGTTGGGATCGCACTGTCAAACCGGCGGTTCTTATTGTCTCTAGGATGAGTCGCCTCGTCATACACTTTTTGCTCCCCAAAGTCACTCTTTTCTAGGCTTTCCAGTTCAATAGAGACGAACTGCAGCAGTCGCTCTAGCTCCGTGGCTTGCTGAACGTTGTCATTGGCGGAACTTGCAGCTTGTGTAGCGCAAGATCTGTGATACGCTACGACAATGTCACGTGGCAGTGCCCTGAGCAGAACGTCGCATAGCATCGACGAGAAAGACGACTTGCTCACGCCAAGCGCCTCCAGTCCCCGCGTGTTAATGAGCACCTGGCCGTACAACTTGCGAAGTTTTGTTACTTCATTAGAAGAACGCACAGGAGTGAGCCTTCGAAGCCTTGAGAAATACTCCTGCTCCAACCGCTTCTTGTCCCCGAAACGTCTTTTTGGCATGTCCAAGGCGTCAACGTAACACGCTTCGGTGGTAGGCAGCCCCGCTATAGCTGTCGCCGCGTCTCCTTTCAAAAATAACCTCAGGTAGTTGAATTTGTCGGTAGCTGTAAGAGTTCCGTTCTGGTTGATGATCTGGTCGAATTGCTCCCAGAACGCGTTCCATTTGCTCAGATCACCGTCGAAAGCATTAATTACCAGCTTCGGCAACTTGACTCCTGGCCTTTCAGAATGCCCTGTGGCCACCGGCATGTCGCGAACATCGACTGGCGATGACAATGGTTTCGGACTGCTGGCGGCGCTTGCTCTGGAGCTCGGCTAAGATGCAGGTCGCGTTGTCCTCATACTCAATTACGGTTGCGTAATCCGCCTCGAATGCCTCGTCACTTATGTGGCTTTCTAATTCATCATTAATCTTCTTCAATTCATCGTTATTGTTCTTGAGCCGCTCGTAAATACAGTCAATCTGTCGCAATGTCGCGGCATTGTTTTCTAGCACCGCACTTGACTCTTGAATGATCCTGGTGTTTTGGGCCCTTCTTGTGGCTCGCTTCAACTTGAGCTTATCCATGGCGGTCCGCTGATCCGTATACCTCCGTGGTTCGTGGCAGTGGTTCCAGTCGGTAGCCACCAGCGAAGTCCCTTGACGGTAGCTCCCGGCTGTTGCCTCCCGGGTTCTTCGGCACCAAATATTAGAATACGTGGCACATGGAACAGCCGACAAAAACTCGAGACTCAGAGAGGCGTTTATTAGCGTCCACCTCAGCCCAGAACGTCCAAGAAAGCAGGCTAGTCCCTTCGAACGCGCTCACGCGCTCCCTGGCCCGATGCTCGTTCTCTTCTTTCTTGTAGGATGAACGCGGGAAATTCAACATCCCTATATGAAAATGACATTAACGTGACAAAATTATTTCGAAGAACAAATGAGCAATAAAAAAAATACGAGCGAACACATTCGCTAGTAATCAGCGGGCCCGACGTCCAGGTTTGCGTTGAGCACCTCACTGGTCATCAGCTGCACCGAAGTTTTGTCTCCTTATTATAAAAAAACGTAAGTGCTTTTCCATCATTTTGATAAACATTTTTTTTTTATTTCAGTTTCTTATAGACGGTTTTCAGCAGCGGCGCACGGGCGCGGCCATGTTTGATCACGTGATTGCGCCGGCATGACTGGCCTTGGGTGGAAGGCCAGCGAAGCAGCCGTACTGCTGTATTCATGGGCGACGGTGGGGTAAGCGGCGTTGTTTCGGGTCCACAGATGGACAGCGGCTGGTTCGACGACACAAAGCTCTGGCCCATGTTTCAATGATCATGTAAGTGAACCATTGTTTGTCATTTTAACGTTGTATGTGCTCGCGCCGGAGCGCTCTGGCGCTCGATCATCGTGCATGCGCGTCGCTCGTTCGCGCCGAGCGATTCAAGCTCATGTAGGCCTCTTGTGCGGCGTTCACGTCAGTTCGCTAGTTCTTTTTCTTTTTGTGCCTAGTGCGGTGTACTTAAGCTACGATCTGAGCTGTTTGAAGTGGTTGCCCAGCCTCTCGCGCTTTGCTTGACGGCCTCGAATGTGTATGCTTGAGCGCCGAGTGAAAAATCCGTGTCCGCTTGTGTGTTGACATCTCGCTCGCTGGTATTTTAGCTTCCGACATAGTTGAGGTAAGCGTTTGCCTCGATACTGGTGCACTGACCTCTGCAGAATTCACCAGTATGGCGGACACGCAATAGTTTTGCGTAGTTGACTTCAGAGCGGCAGATTGTGTTTGTTGGATGTACTAACTGAATGCCCCCGAACGGTTGTTGTTTCATAGTAAAACCCCTGTCACACGGGCACGTTCGATCGCAATTGAGCCTCGATCCGAATCCAGTCGGTCGTGATCCGCAAATCGTAATCGAAGTGTCCGATTTCGATCGGAGGCCGACGTAAGCAGCTTCTAGCTCAGTGTGACAGAAAACGAGGTACAACGAGAAAGAAAGAGATCCGAAGAAATAACCCTCTAAAAGGGCCGTTTTTAACGACAGTGCAAAAAAAAAAAAGACTTTTTGCACGTATAATTTTGAAAATTAATTTGTGCTGCGTCGACGCCATGCACGTTGTTCTGAGATTTGCAGACGATCAGAATCGGCGGACGTGGCACGTCGTTTACCTAATATACCGAATGAAAAATTAATTTTTCTGTAAATTGATTTGTACCTTTACTACCTATTAGGCACGTTTATTAATTGCTTCGGACTTAGTTACACTTAAAGCGTTCGAGCCCAAACAACACGATCCTAAACCTTGGACTGTGTAGCAGCGATCATTTTCGATCGCGATCGAAAGCCCGAGCCGGATCGAGGCTCGATCGCGATCGAAAGTGGTCATGTGACAGGGGCACAACTTTGGCTGTAACTCAAGCGTTTTATAAATGAGAGCTCGCGTTTCAACTTTTCAAACTCTTCATAGGAGAGCAGCACCAGCTTAGTAATCAAATATGTAATAATTATTGAAACGCCAGAACTATAATTTATAAATCCAAACAATCAGTTTAATATAAGACTTTATCTATCGTGTTATTTTAGTTCTTTTAAACATCTGCAGATGTCTTGAGTAAATAAAAAAATCAGCTTTCTTTCATTGCCATTTTTTTTTATTACCACAGTACATACAAATGTTTCTCCCCTATTTCAGTTGTCTACGACTACATGGTCAAGGTAATCGACCAAGATGGGAAACCTGCACAGAACTACAAGGGGTTTGCAGAGGGAATCAACCTTTTTTGACAGTGGCAATGTTGGGAAAGCTTTGTGTCAATCCAAGGATGGCATCTGCAGCATAAAGCTGTGTTCCAAGCTGCAGTGTTGGGTAGGGATAGTCCTTGGTTGGACGCCCATCAACAAAGTGAATAGAATATACCTGAAAGAAAAGGGTGATTCATGTAATATTTACAATGGTTTGCTTTTATTTGAACATAGGAATAAAGGAGTTCACATAAATAAAAAGCACGCACATGGGTAACGCATGCAGTTCTTATTGCAAACTGCCACAAATGTGACAAAAAAAGGCAATAGCAATGTGCTGCCAATGTCTTTTCCATAATCACAAATAATGTCATAATTTCATAGTGTCAATTAAATAATGTCACAATTTCGCGATGTCAAAAGAGGCTATGAAAATTCAAGCAAATAATACATATATTCAGCATGCGCTTTAGGGGAACCCTGAAAGACACAAGGCAGAAGGAAACAGCTGATTTGTAGTTACCACTACTTTAAAATGCCGCTAATCAAATAATGTCAAACTGGTGAGTTTGAAATTATTTACTTTTATTTTCATGCTTTCTCTTGACATCACGAAATTGTGACATTATTGTATATCACTTAACGATAAACACGCAACCAACGCTTCTAGCCTTGTTTGAAACAATTATTTTGTCCTACAGCGTCAGCACAGCGAGATTTCGCGCACCTGTTGCTGGCCACAAACAACGCCAGGTCTACGTTCTGATCACACCGTGCCTCCGATACAGCAGCGAAACCAACATATGTAAAATCAGACGCGCAGGCAGGAATTCGTAAAGCGAAACGATTTAAAAATGCGATTCAGATAGCACTTTTCCAATCTTATCTGCAGGAGTTCTCACGCGACAACTAGTACGCCTTAATTGGCACCGATCCCGGCGCATATATATCACGCACGTCGTGGCGTGTAATTTCGCTTAACGATAAACATCACTGATAGCAGGTGACTGTTCCAATACGACATCGCTAATGCTTGTGTTCTGCCACGGAAACAACGCACGGTGACCATAATGTACAGCAAGCGCATGATGGGAAAAGTTTTTCCACTATTCCGCAAGCCGAGCGCGTTCGCTTATTCGAGACTATGATCTGCCACTTACTCTTGCCGATGTGCCTGGATTGAAGTTCTTTCTCTGTAGGTTCGCTATCCAGCATTGTCGGGTGAGGTTGTTTTTCTCTCCTTGAGGAAATCGGCGCATGGAAAACGGCCTCGGGCACGGGCAGTCTTGATGCAGCTGTGGCGCGTGTATTTCACACACCGACGTGTTCCACAGCTTAATGTCGCCATCACAGTTTTTGCATCCGACCACAGCACACATTTTCCCTCTTAATCTCCACATGGAGCAGAATATTGTTCGACGTTTGACAAACTGCGCTTGTTAAACGCCGCTGGCTACGCTTTCGCGACTGAGCAATGGTAGTTTCGTTTGCGCGGCGCTCCGGTGGCGCCATCTGATTTCAGTTGCACAAACCGGCTGCTGCAAATCGTCTATACCGCATTTTGGCAGGTTGTTACGAGCGCGAAATGCAGTGACGTGAAATGTTTTAAAAATGATCTTTTTACAAACGAACTATTGCGCGTCATGCGGTTCGCTTGAATTGGCTATAAACGCGAAGAGTACAAACACGAGGTTCTGACAGAGGTCGCGATGACTTAATTTGGGGTAAATAATGTATGACCATTGTCACAGACCCCGGTGAACGAGGCGCAGACGCCGGACTAAATTCCAAAGCCGAATTATCAGCTTCCGAAAATAATCCCACGAAAGCAAGGACAATTAAGAATGGGCCCTCTGGTGCGCCAGCGAACGCCGGTTGCTGTCCAAAGACCGAGTCAGAGCCCAGAGTTGTCAAAACACAACAAAATATATTTTTCACACAAGGCAGTTACACACACACTTGCACACTTAGGCTAGATACAACACAATACAAATCAGATGGGTATTAACAAACACAAGAAAATAATACACGACAAGCACTAAGAGTCCAACACGTAAAGTACAAAATGAAAAGGAACACTAAGTGTCCAATCGTATTCACCGTGCTGGTTGGTCTTGGAGTCAGACGATCTCGGCGTAGCTCGAGCAAATCTCGAAGAAAGAACTTCTTCCGGAAATGCAGACGCTCGATGAACTCGTCGACTAGCTTGCCGGGGAATCCCCTTCTTCCGCAGACGCTCGGTCTTCACGTTACATCACTTCACCGGTGCGGACTGAATTCCTGAATTCCCGAATTCCTGGATTCCTCCATCTGATTCTCGCACGGCGGTTATATAACTCCCACAGGCGTTCTCGAACTTTCCTATCGGTGTCGTGATCTCGTAGCATGGCCAAAGCTTGGGAAGCTTCGCGTCTTTTCTCGTACCTTCGACCGCTGCTGTCGGAACATTCTCGAGGGGGGGTGATGACTCATCCTGTTGACGCGCGCTCACGCTGTAGTTATGTCTGTCGACTCGCCGGGTGAGAAGGTGTCTCGGCGCGCGCGTGCTCTCTCTCTCTTTCTCCGGTTAACGTCGCTCCGTCGAGTCTCTTCCAGACGTTTCGGCGCCGTTGTTAGCGTTGCTGTTTGAGGCGTAGGAGCTGTCCGCCTCTGTTGAAGTTGCCGCGGGGCCGGCGTGTTCTTTCGCTGGCTTGCGTGACACGCGGCGCGCGCTTGGATTACGCGCTCTTTTGTGACAATCATGAACTAATTCTTTGCTCTTGCCTAACTGCTACTCCCTTTTTTTAAAGGATACAACGCCAAGGATCTCACAGCAACAATCTCACAAAAAGAAACATTTCCATAATATCTAAGGTGCAACTACAACTAACGCCCAGAATGCTGAAGCTGCTTCGCATAACTACAGTCTCATTTCTGCGGTTCCCAAGTTTGACTGATTGAATAATGTAATAAATGTGTGATGCAATCTTCGCAACGCTTCCAATTTGTCAGACCTTTATTTTCAGTAGCTCCTTTCGCAACCTGTGGCTTCAGCTGCACATCGCGTCAAGAGCTTAGATATTTATCAATACTCCAATAAGATCCCGTAAATATATACATAAGGTGACAGACGTTAATAGCGTCCAATAAATGAAATTAATAGTTGCGGCTCTGAGCATTATAGGGTGGTGTGCTGGTGTACTGGGTGATCTAAAGTTATAAATTTTCAGGTTAGCATAAATTTATAAGCAGCGTTGAACATGTTTTTATTCACATACTGTGACCAACTCTGGACAATGTTTCTAGATTGTGTAAAGGGAAAATGTTGGTAGGAGGTTTGAAATAATTAAGTCATAATGAGGCCTAAAAACTGTCAGTAGAAAGCTGGTAGGATGTTGACAAAGTATACAAACATGCTTCTATTCAATGTTGGTGGCCAATTGTTAGAACAATGTTACTAGGGTGTCTAAAGAAAGCGCTAGTAAATTTTTAATAGGACGTTTACAGATAGCCTATGAACATGCTTCAATTTAATGAATGCTAATAGGAGGTCTAAAGAAACGTGTTTCTACACAGTTAGTAGGAAGTTCACAGACAACCTATGAGCATGTTTCTAAATAATGTTGGTGGCCAATTGCTTCTATGGTGTTACTAGGGAGTTGTTAGGAAGCCTAAAGACCGATGGAAGGATTTCTATTGACTGTTGGTAGGTTCTAGTAACAATAGTCTAAAAGCGGTCTAAAACATGTTGAGAGAAATTTTTATAAGGGCACGGAGTGGCCACAGAACGCCGCGCTGCGCGGGTTGCCGGGTCCCACCTCCAGGTACTGACAGGAACTGGGTAGGTACTGTTCCACGTGCTCCTTGGCGGCAGGCGACATGTCGGCACTCGTCGCGGCTAACCACTGCAACCGGGGCGTCATCTGTAGGAGCTTGTTCAAATGCAGCTCCTGTATCTGCGTGCACCTGAGGCAGACGTGGGTGAGGCGGAGCGGGCGTTGGTTTCTCAGGAGGCGCCAAACCGTTTCGAACACCTCCCCATCGAAGCCTGTGTGGCCCAGAAACAGATACTGGAGGTTGGCGCCCTGAAGGAGCACCACCTGCACCTCCCGGTTGCAGACGAAGATGCGCTCGATGTTGAGCAGGACAAGGTTGGTGATCATCGGCCTGCTCGGGGCAAAGCTAGTGGCGAGGAGTGGGTAGCAGCCTTCGAGCACCAGGCCGCGCAGCGAATGAAACTGTGTAAGTGAAGCCATGTCGAACCACGGCAAGAAAATGCAGTTGGCCAGGTCAAGAAACCGCAGGGAGCTGACCGCCAACGGTTCCCGTTTGTCTCGAAAGACGTCGGTAATAAAGAGAGACCTCTTCAATGACAGGTGCGCGAGCCTGGTGGTGAGGTCCGCCAGAGAACGTTCCAGCCAAGCGTCAGTCAGCTGCAAGACCTGCGAAACGTGAGGGGAGGATTTTCTTATTGCGAAGCTGTTTATTTGGGACGACAACTGCTGGCAAACGTGAAACGGTAAATGCGCGAGTTTTGAGTGTGTGGGTCCTGTATGGTCACACGAGTAAGTGTGGAAAGTAGGTGCCCACTGGGTAGACGAAGGCTCGAAGGGGGTGTGGAGGGTGTTGCATTTCTTCCTCGTTTTTATTAAGCTTGGCTGAGAAATTTCGGCCAAGTTTGGGTTACGCTTTTGACCTCGTCGCGCATTCTGAGCGACGGTAATATGTTTTATAGAAAGCTTCCATGCCAGCATAACTGTATTTCAGTAATTGTAACAGCGTGGTTGTCCCGCGGCGTGCTGTACAGGCAGCGCCGCTACGCGCCAGGTGTAGCCACACCAAAAATGAAGGCGTCCGGTGTGATTGCCGCTTAAATTATTTACTCTTCTATAAGACGTTTAAACTCCTAATTTAAACAGCTTAACTTATTAAAAAATGTCTTTCTTTAGTAATTCCGGTTAAAAAGCTTAAGGCCTTGGTGTGGATAATCCAGATACCGTGTTTTTAAACGACCGATGACCTTTTGAGTGTTTCGGGATATCACGTGTAATCGCTGAACAGCTCCTAGCTCCTGTTGCATTTGGCGGTTAACGTGCATCGGGTGCACGCCAAAGAACCCCAACTGGTCAAAATTAATCCGTATCATTCCACTACGGCATGCCTCATCATCAAATCGCGGTTTTGGCACCCGTAAAACCCCAGAACGTAATTTTAATTTCAGTTTCTACCCATCTGAGGTGCCACAGCTCAATGTACGCAGGTCGGATTAGCTTTATATATATATATATATATATATATATATATATATATATATATATATATATATATACCCCGGTATATATGCTAGCCGTAGCGTGCTAACCTTGAGAGAAGGGCAGTGGTCTCTTAGGTGTCCGAACACCATGGCTGTGGGTCCACGTGCAGTGGCTGTTTTGAACCCCGTGATCTTCAGCTCGACGAGGTTGGCGCCAGCGTTGTCACGGACGAGGTGCCACACCTGGAGAGCTGACAGCGGTTGCGAGGTCACATTGATCACCCGCCGGAGTGACCAGTCGCGAGTCACTCGCCTCCACCGTCGGCACACGCTGAAATGCACAAATGGTATTGTCATACGTCGGTATGCGCGAGTTTCTAGAAGTGCGTTCGAAATGCCTGAAAATTAGGGAAGGTGCGATAATTGAGCCATTTCCTTGCGTTACTTTTACTACAGAGCCTATAGGCCGGCAAAATCACTCATGAGGCCGAATGAGCCCAGCTGAATATAATTTTGACGAGTCTGAATCCGAGTGAATCCTAAAGAATAAAAAAATTTTTTTTTCGGTGAATCTGAATGGAGTAGTGATAATTTTGCCGACCTATAATCAATTTCGGAAAAGGCATCGCTAATATCGCGGCGACGGCGGCAACGTGCTCCGAACAAATCCTTTAAAAACGATTAAAAGAACTCCAGCCCAGAACTCCGCGCCAGCTGCGTTGTCGGTAGCGCAACGCCCGGATCTATGCTGCATCCTAAAATCACTGAACATCTTCCAATTTCCTACACTAACATGCCAGCTTTGCGTATCCTCGTAGCGTCTGCCTCAAGCGCCGAAACCATCGCAGCGCCGGAAACGCAAGTTGCCGCCGCTCAGTCTATAGACTAACGGCGCCATGCTACGACACGCTTAAAGGGACACTAAAGCAAAACAATAACTCTGCCGTCGTTAATTACACTGTAATAGGTCAATTATTAGAAGAGAAAATGAAGCTCAAAGTTACGTTTTCTTGAATTTCGCGCGGAAAACCCAACGTCAACACTTCCGTGTGAGGTCACGACTTCTAAAGTAATTTTTCGTATTTGGGCCACGTTGGCTCAGTAAAGGTTCGCGAAACTTGCCATATTCAGTCTTGGGCTGAACGCCCGTTTCCCGTGCATTGGGGACACGTTAAAGATCCCCTGGTGGTCAAAATTAATCCGGAGTCCCCCACTGCGGCTTGACTCATAATCAAATCGTGGTTTTGGCATGTAAGGTTTTGGCTCCTAAAACCCCAGAATTCAATTCAACTCTTGTGGGATCTGTAAAGCAACCTCGGACCCGAAGCGTCCCCAACGAAGTACCCAACGACCAGAAGCAACATAGAACCCAATGAGCGTCCGAGGTTGTTGCACAACCTCGGAGACGCGCTGAAGCTATAGGAGCAGCACGAAACTCTCGCTAACCGCTGCTGCCGCTCTTCATCACGTCAGTGTTCTGACAGCGGATGTCCGCGGTAATCAAGCTTGATCTCTTCGTGTTTGACTGTGTGTGCGTGACACGATGCTTGTTAATTAGTAAGCGAATGTTTACTGCAATTTACGCGGACCATAAAACTATACGACCCTTACTTCGTATAGTTGTCTAATAATTTGCTATCACAATCAATGTTTTACCTTTCGGACGAAACTGCGGGCTTTTAATGCACTTAGCATTATTTGCCTGTTTCACCCACTCTGGCAGGCTGCTGCTGTCTGCTATTCATCCCCTGAAACGTCACTCTCGCTCGCGAAAAATAACAAGGAAATTACATATTAGACTGATGAAAGTGAGAACGCGCGCTCTTCTAGTTGTAGTCTCAAGTTTGCACTCTTTTGGGCTTATCTTGTCCCCAAACAATAATCGTCATCCATCTTGCGTGTTCGACGCCAACTAGGGTAACTAGGTATGTACCACTGGGAATGTGCCGCTATACAATGAAGAAAAAGATCCCTTAAATTTATCCGATTCATAGGGGAATCGAAACCACGCAACAAACGTTCCTCAAGGACGGCAACCCGACGCATTGCAGGGTGCGCCACAAATGCACTGGGTACGTGCCGCTTTTCAATGAACGCCTTTAACGCCAACGCTTTAGCGAACAGCGCGATGAATTGACTGGGTATCTGCTGGGTAGCTCCCGCTCTTCAGTGAACCTCTCGCCAGCTTGCGTCACTGTGTTTGTGCCACTAAGTGAGCATCAAGCGAGGGAACAATCCTCAGCGATCGCAGGCACCATCGCGCCACGTTTCTCGTCTCGGAGGCCACGCTCGGACTTCTCGGTTGTGCCACTGGATGGCGCAGCGTGTCCAGAATGAAGACTGGAGCGGACGCATGCCGCGTTTCTCAGCGTTCGCACGCACCGGCCCGCCATCCATTTAGGAGGCCACGCGCAGGCTTCGCGGCAGCGGCGCCAGATGGCGCTGAGTGTTCTTATGAAACACTTAGGGAATGCCATCGAGCAAGTGATTGGAACAAAGAAAATTCCCGTTGGATGGCGTGAAAGAAAGATGAATCTCATCTTTAAAGGCAAAGGAGATAAGGATAAGACGAGCTCGTACAGGCCAGTTACAGTAACGTCGGTGATATATAGAATGGCAATGCAAGCCATAAAATTACAACTGTCGAAGTGGGTGGAGAAAAACGATTTATTGAGGGAACTACAGAATGGGTTCAGGCAAGGCAGACGCTTAGAGGACAATATGTTTGTACCATAGCCTCCTCGATAAACTGTGCCTATCAAGACGCCGAGAGAACAATAGGGAGGCGCCGTCGGCAGAGTTGCAAACTGCCGCCGCTCATTTCGCTGAGGGCGCCACCGACGTAGAGTGCCACCGCGCCTCCCGTCTGCGCGGCGGGCGCGACGCCGACGGTTTTAAGTGCTGTGATGGTGGAACAACGATCCACTGGGTGACCAGAGCCTTGTTTATAACGCTGTAGAGCACCATGGTAGTGTCTCGAATACAGTCTGTGAAAGTGCGAGCGCACTTGCAGCAACTGCAGCGTCAAAGTGGATTGCGCGTCGCACGTAGCAAAAAAAAAAAAAAAAAAGAAAGCCCGAGTTTGTTTATTGTGGTTAATACGCTCTTAGTTATCATAGTAAAGTGCAGAGAATACGCAAGTCGCAAGCGTTCTTACAGCAATATCTTGTCAAAAACTGCTTGCGACGCTGCTCTATAGTGAGCCGTCCTTCTTCTTCCTTCATTGTTATAGTGAGCCGTCCTTCGGGCCTCGGCGCACGTTAGTAGCATACTATTTATACGACTTTCAGACAAGTTTTCCCCAAGTTCTTTTGCACGAGATGAGCGTTGTGCCCGACGTGAATATTTATACCCAGAAACCTTTGCACTTTCTACCACGTCTGTGTGCCTTGGCGACCAGGAAAAATAGAAACAAATATTTGAGGACCTATAGAAAAAGCGCCGCATGCCTTGAATAAGCAATATGCGAGCAAATATTTTATTGCACACGCTTTGTTCAACGATGCATGCAGCTCAGACATACAAAATCCCGAGATGCAAACAGTTCAGACGTACAAAAAAAAAAAAAAAATCCCGAGATGCAAACAGTTGAGACATACAAAATCCCGAGGGCGCTTCTGTCACTATATATGCGTTGCTCGAAGTTACATATGTATCCACGTGAAGAAGTTCACGGTGCTTTACCCGCATATGATGTCTGTGAAAGAGCGTGACCTCTTCGAAGGTTTTTTCTTTTTTTTTTTAATAACGTGATCGCACGTCAAAAGCATCTAGCAATCCCGGTCGCTCAGCGTTAAGCTCAGGTCCACGATCACCCAAGAAGTTTTAAAATGCGTGGACCGCACCAACGTTGCAAGGTTTGACCGTACTGCACGAGAAAAACCGACAAAAACAATGCACCCGACTAGCGATCCCAGCGGAGGTAACGGAGAGACGGAGACGCGGGCACACGGCAGGAGTCATGAGCTAGTCAACGTCGGTGGCGCCATCTCTCGGTGGAAACTACCAATAGGGAGAGGGGAAAGCGACGGCCGATCGAGCGCCGTTTGACAGGCACAGAGTTATCGAGGAGGCTATGGTTTGTACTAACTCAGTGCATAGAGATTTCAGTAGCTCAGAAAAGACCTTTATGGATAGCATTTCTAGATATTAAAGGAGCTTATGACAACGCAGACAGGGAATTGTTGTGGGATATTCTTCAATACGAAGGCATATATGACGATTTCGTGGAGCTGCCGAGGGAGATATATAGAGACAACCAAGTACAAGTGGTATGGGAAGGTCGAAAAAGAAATGAAATGGCGGGAATTCACCAATGATTGAAGCAAGGATGCCCTCTGTCACCATTGTTGTTCACGCTTTACGTCAAGGGTATAGAAAGACGACTGGAAAACAGCGAATTAGGTTTTGATTTATCCTACATGCGTAATGGACAAATGGTGCAACAGAAGCTCCCCGGACTGATGTACGCAGACGACATTGTGCTACTAGCGGACAATAAAAAAGATTTACAGATACTTGCGAATATCTGTGGGAATGTAGCGACAAATCTAGGCCTTAAGTTTAGCACAGAGAAATCAGGAATTACGATCTTTAATGAAGAGACAAGTAACTTCGTGGTGTCAATTCAACAGCAAGTAATACCTATAGTGAAGCAATACAAGTACCTCGGCGTACACATAAACGAAGGAAAGAATTACTCAAGCAACCACCAAGATAATCTGAAAATAAAGGGGAAGCGGAATGCAGCAATAATGAAACACAGAGCACTGTGGGGTCACAATAAGTATGAGGTGGTGCGTGGAATCTGGAAAGGAGTAATGGTGCCAGCGCTAACATTCGCAAATACCATTCTATGCTTAAAATCGGATATCTTGTCGGGTTTGGAAGTTAACCAAAGATCAGTAGGCCGGTTGGCTTTGGGAGCCCACGGTAATACCACAAATGAGGCAGTGCAGGGTGACATGGGTTGGGCCTCTTTTGAAGTCAGAGAAGCACAGTGCAAAATTAGTTTTGAAGAAAGGCTCAGGAACATGGATTAAAATAAATGGGCGGCTAAAGTGCACAAGTATCTCTACATGAAAAGCGTGGACACAGAATGGAGGAAGAGGTCAAGGAAGTTGGCAATCAAGTACAGGATAATCGAAACTGTAAATAGACAACCAGGAGCCATCAGAAAGAAAGTGAGAGAAATAGAGACCGTGAATTGGATGCAACGAATGGAAACAAAAAGGACAATGGAGACTTACAAGAATGAGAAGAAAGAAATTAGAAGGGAAAATCTGTACAATAACACAAAGGGCAGTGCCTTGCTATTTGAGGCTCGAGCCGGTTGCCTAAGGACCAAAACATACCGGAGCAAATATTCGGAACTAGATGAGGCATGTGTAAGCTGCAGTAAAGATCCAGAGACCACTCAGCACATCCTAATGGAATGCTACGGGATCCACCCAGCGAGAGCCATAGGAAACGTGCAACTCCCAGAAGCGCTTGGATTTAAAGTGGAAGGAAACATCAACAGATCAGCCGTAGAGATAAGCAAGAGACGATTAGAGTACTGGTGGAAAAATAGCAGGGAAGAGATTGATACGACCGGATCTCTTAAAATCATATAGGTAGCGCTACAAGGTAAATTTTTGAAAAAGATAAAGAATGATGAGAGGTATACAAAAAAAAAACTAGATAAAGAACATGTATAGTATACCTGATTAAATCAAGCAGGCTAGGTGACTATTTGTCGCCGCCCCGTTTCAAAGGGGATGCCAATAAATCATCATCATCATCGAAGCGAGAAAGAGGAGTTCCGTTGCAGTACACGCCTCATATATAACTCGTTTCGACGGTGGCAGTAAATCGTGCCGCTATATTAACGCGACAGCGTTAAGGGCCCCATGTCGCAGAAAACCCGGCGTCAGCGTCGGTGTCAGCGTCGGTGCCGGCGTCAGCGTCGGCGTCCGTGGCGGAGAAAATCATCCCGAACCACCGCGACCGTGCAGGCCCTCCGCGCGGCGAAAGGTGTTAGTGAACAAAAATTGAATTTCTCACAGTAAAATCCGTCAGAAAAATGGTAAAGTACGACTTAACCACAACCTGCAGACATGGTGGCGTCGGATTGTAATTTGAATGTACGAGAAAACATCATTCTGTTATCAAGAAACTCAAACACAAACCCCCTTTTCCAGCATTTATACCATACCAACAGCGGCGCGCTCAGGTAGGTTACTTGTGAAAATCCTCGCACGTAGGAGCTGCGCTCGGCAAGGTCGCTGCGCCCGGCGCCGGAGGCGCATTTACATTCGCGCGCCCGTACAGCCGGATGACTACAGTGCACCCGCGCGGCACTAACGGGAACTACGCATCTAGGTGCATAGCCTCCTCTATAGTATAGAGGAGGCTATGCTAGGTGCTTTTCGGTCCTAGGGGTCGCGCGTACCTATCTGCGTCTAGGGTGCCTTAAAGCCCCTATATAAGAAAAGTAGCGCCATCCACTTCCCTCCTCCTCCGTTCCACTATCGCGCTCGGCGCGACCAGCGCGATCGATCATCGAGGCGCGATATCGACAGTGGCGCCGCCTGCGTCGGGCCTGCCGTGGCAGACGACAGCTAACGCGCTACCAGAGGAAATCCGAGGAAAACTTCGATCGCGCCCTGCGGAGACGTTGTTGAGGCGCGATTTTGCTTCGTCAGTCAGTAACTGGTCTTAATAATGCCGTTTTAGAAGTAGCAACGCGACGATGCGAGACGGCGCAAATATCAAGTGTGCAGCAAGCGTTTGCGCACGCCGGATGGTGAACAAAAAAAGCCTTTTGCCCTCGCCTTGTCGGTTGCGGCAACTTAAGGCGCAGTAGCATGCCATCACAACGAAGTTCTTGTCCCTAACACGTTTGATCCGTTTGTGCGTACAGCACTTTCGTCGCACAGGCCCGAGAATGGCAGTCGGAGCGCGCTGGAAAGAAAAAAATATACAAAAGCGCGACGCGAACTTCCACGTGACACGGATTGGCCAATGGGGGAGCGGAGGAGGCTGGGGCGACAGGAGGCGGCTAAGAGAGGGCGAGGAGGAAGCGCCGGGGTGAGCGCGGTGGCGGCAAGATCTAAGAATGGCGCTACTTTTATAAATATAGGGGCTTTAGGGTGCCTCGATGCCCAGCGCCGCCTGGATGGCCAGCGCCGCTTTCAGGGTGGGGGCACCCATGCTTTTCGGCGCCATCTTGGTTCTTTCCAATACGGAGGCGCTGGGTGGGTGGCGGCTGCAGATTAACCACCGGCCAGAAAGAAAGGGCGGCGGGCGTGCTAAGGGCGATTTAATGCAAATTTAGGCTTTACCATCTGATAAACAGTTTGCTTGCATAGAGTGTTCGTTTGAAAAGAGGTTGTCCGACACTTTGCGCGTGTATCGCAACCTGAAGGTGGCACGATTTGTTTGCGAGGTTACCCCCTATTTATTTACTCATTTCAATGGTGAACGTCCCACAAATATTACTGGAATTGTACACTTGGATGAAATTTTAAGTTTGAAGCTATTTTCATAGCAATCTAGCTCCTTGTGGTTTTCCGGTCATATTTATGAAACTAGGAGAAAAATTAGAAGAGGTAGCGTGAGCAGGCCTGCAGCACTTCAGGTGCCTACTGAAGAAGAAAAATGAACGGAGAACAGTTTTAAACTCTCAAACACAATTTATTTACCAAAGCAAGTACTAATTAAATCACTTTATAAGCTCCCAGCGAGGTTATCTGGTTAAAATGTGGTTGCCCTACTGCATGCTCGTACCTCCTACAGTCTTGCTAGCATAACCCTCAGCTGCCTTTTCAGGAGTGGTAAGCCATCGCAGATAGATGCGGAGATGTTCGGACATAAATCGCTCAAGAAATTTTCCAATAACATCTTTGTGCTGATAACATCGGTTTTCTGGCAAGGTTACGTTCTTTCCAATAATTTCTTTCAGTGCTTTCAATGGTGTTCTCAGACAGCTCAGATCTCGAGCTTCAGCAAAAGACTTGAGAGCACTAGAGCACTCTCACATTAAAAAACAAAGTCCAGAATTTGTCTGCTTGCATAAATTAAAATTTGCCGCCTTGGACATATTCATTTAGTTGAGTAAGGTGGTGTTCCTGTCCAGATTCTTCAGCCGCTAACAAGCACATGCACACAGAACAGTGTTCCACAGTGCGGATAATCGGCTTCAACAAAAAGCCTGCCAAGTCGGCGATCACATCTTCCTGAAGAGAAGAAACTTCCTCTAAGTCGAGAATGAAGTCGCTTCTCTCATCACTCATCGACTGAGTGATTCGTTGGCTTGTTTAATTTTTGCTCAGAGAGAAATCGACCAGGTAGGTACTGTCATCAATCGCGTATCCGGGAAACGAGTTTACAAGTGCCATAATACTTCTAGCTACAAGAAAAAGGGGTCGATTCACAAACGTCTAGAATAAACCTACGCCGTTGCAACAAGTCAAACACGGTGATCACACCGTGTTTATATATATATATATATATATATATATATATATATATATATATATATATATATATAGCCGTTTATAGTCTGCACTCTTATAATCACTAGAAAAGGCACGCCAACATATACAAACAACTTCTCTGTGAAAATGAAAAGGATTACAAAGGGACATTATCCTTAACAAAATCATGATCCTCACTCGCATATTTTTGTTGTGCCCGCTGCGTTGTCACGATTTACTTGCGTTGCCCATTTCTTCCTTCGTTCAACGTCGCCGGGGTAACAAAACACTCGCGGCTCTTTTGGGGTCGATCCAGTGCACAGAGCGACACAAAAGCCCCTCATGTTTCGTTAACAAGCACGAACATCACATTGGATTACACAAAACACGAACTCTCTCACCACAACGCCACAGCGCGTGTCCGTTCAGCTCGGCAGCCGGCGCGACAGAACCAACATGGCGCCGAAAAGCCATCGATGTCTATCCTGCATTGTTTGAGATAAAACGAAGCGATACAAGGTGGAACAACGCGTTTGCGCGAACGGAGCTGTGCGTGCGCAAACAGCACGATGACGACCACGTTGAGAAGACGATCGTTTTCTAGTGCGGCCGTGGCGAAACGACTGTTGGGTTCTAGCGCAGGTACTGAACGGGCATTAACTAGAGAAACACGGGATTTTGACGCGATTTGCGACAGTGTATACAACCGTACGGACTTACGTTAGTGTCATGTGGTCAATGTTAAAACGACGATGGCATTTGTGCGCTGGCGAAGTGTTAAAACGTGATTGCATTTGGCCGATCATGAAGTCGGAGGGAAGTATGCATGTGATCGTGGACGAATGGTAGAGCATCAAGCTCATAGTCATATACCTGAAAGAACTGATTATGCCACAGTGCTAGAGCCTAACTTCTTGCCATTAGTAAGCAGGCAAGAGACGACAATACATTGCTGCTCTGCTCCTGTCGCGGCTGTTTAGTCAATTAGTTTTAGTAGTGCCGTTTACGGTGTGGTAAGTGCGGTAACGTACCGCGATGACCGAATACGTTTGAGCTGCGTGTGTGCTCGATGCGTACGGTAACTTGATAATGATGACAGCGGTTAACCTTCAGGCCTTGCGTATAAAAAATAGGACTGTTTGTTTTAAATTGCACCGCTGCCGACACTTTACACCAGCAGATAAGTGGAATATAGTTAGTTACTGCAATAAAAACTCGGCGCCCCCTCTAAGTAAATCTTCGTCACTAGATGGCGCCACCAACCCGAAGTGTTTTTTTTTTCCTGCCACGTTTTATGTTCTGTTTCTTTGATTGATTTTCGGTTATTTGAATTTTTTTTTCTCATTCGGCCTGAGTATATTACTCCCCTGTACGAAGGGTACGTACCGGCCACAAGTTCAGTTCAGCTCAAGGTTATGCTTCCGGTTAGAGGGACTGACATACTTGCTGCCACTTCGCCACGTTGCAGAAGGTGAATTACATTTAACTCGTCTCTTGGTCCTACCATGGTGAACAACGCACGCGAGACGCGGACATGCACGGCGTGGGCTCTGTGGCCGACGTCACTTGCTCGCTATGTTTAGGCTTGGCTCGGCTTGCAAAACATGGTGCGCACCTTACCGTATGCGGTAACGTATGGTAAAACTAAAAGGGGAAAGAAATTGAGATCCAAGCTAAGTGACAAATTGTGGCCAGTCAGTTTTCAACACCTAACTCAATGCATCATTCTGACGGACCACGGCGGCGCGGCCGCCCGGCCTTTAGCGCGGCGCGCTCCGTGGAGCCATGCAGAAGCTGGGGAGGCGGCGGCGCTAGGGCGCAGGGACTCGCAGAGCTAGGGGCGTTTGCGGAGACGCGTCGCCAGCAAGTACCTAGATCTGTAGTTCCCTTTAGCGCCGCGCGGGCGCGCTGCAATCGACCGGCTGCACGGGCGTGCGAATGTAAATGCGCGTCCCGGACAGTGGCGTACCAACTATTTCTCGAGTAGGGGGGCAAACCGCAAAAAATCTTACCTCTCTCTCTCTCTCTCTCTATATATATATATATATATATATATATATATATATATATATATATATATATATATATATAGTGTCGCACAGAGGTCTCGGGTCCCGCCCAGTAGCAGCAGCACAACGCACATAAACAATGTACATTTGCTACAAACAATATTAATAATTAAATAAACAATTGTACTTGGCATTTTAGTCTACAGCCTAAATGTATCCCTAATTTAGGTATTAGTAATGTGTAGTTCTACGCAACGAAGTACAATAAACCTTAATTACTTGCAATATTCACTAGAAAAAATTACAGCAGATGTGTGCAACAACCCGATTTCTAGCGAAGCTGTTTCTTTCGAACAGTTGCAATAAAACTTTCAATTTCTTGTCATTATATCGTATACTATAAAAAGTTGACCATAAATAACTGTACCATTTGAAACTTTGCCCGCATATAATCCTTTCTAGCACTTCTTGTTGGGAATTTTTTAAAAGCCAGTAATTCATCAACACACATGTTACTTCGCCATAACATTTACCATGGTGTCCTCCTTCCCCCTCGCCCTCCTTACTCAATTTCCGCTAGATTTGATATCGGCTGAGTTCACAGTTCTGCCAGAGCAACGGGATGAATTTTTTGTTCGCAAAACACCTTCATAAAGCTCCGGATAGCTTGCATGCGTAATTTACTGCAAATGTCATAATTAGTCGACTGTCCTTATAGTTTACTTACATATTGTCCATAAAGCGCCCTTTATCTTCGCCAAATACAAACAAAATATCTTGCTTAGTTCACCGAGAACATCGCTGAAACCAAGTCTGAATGTGTTGTGACGCCTTAACCCCACAAAGCCCAAACACCATTCCACATCAAAGAAAATTAAAACAACGTGTTCACATTTATTTCTGGCTATGAAGATATGTTTATTGGTACAAGGAAAACAATGAAATGTTATTGAGTAAACATTAATTAATTAGTACGGTAATTATTAATTTGTAATTTATTTGCTGTACTATCACGACTGTAAACTTCTTCCAGCACATCAAAAACCCTAGTACGGGCTCTAGTTTAGGTCATTGGCACATAAATTTGAATTTTTAGGCATCAAATTCAGCGTATCAAAAATGATACGTTGGGCGTTGTGGGGTTTATTTATTTATTTATTTAGGAATACTGCAGGCCTTAGAACGCCCACGCAGGGGGGGGGGGGGGAAAGGTACATACAAAAATGAAAATACAATAGATTGACGAAGGAGCAGGAAAGCTCCGGAAAAATGTAATACAAAGTAGGAATGCATGATGAGTGAAGCACCTAAATAACGCATAGAGGGCGACAAATACAAATTGAAACACTGTTTCATAAGCCCATTTTCGAAGCACTGGAATGTAATGAGAAAGAGGAGTATATAATTCAAAATTATTACAACGCGTACGTCAATAAATAAGGCATAACGATACAAAATTGAAACAATATTCCGTAACAACAAGTAGTAATTTTAGATTGTAATAGACGCTATTGAGTCAATGCTGACAATTTGCTATAAGGTAGGCTGTTACATTCCGTTACTGTGCGAGGGAAAAAGGAATACATAAAGACGTTGGTTCTACCATTATAAGGCGTTAATGCGGCAGCGTGTCGATGTCTCGTTCGACGGGCAGTGAGGGGTGTTATATAAGGTTCGGGAGGAAGAGATAGTTTATGGTTACTCAGTAAGAAGAGAAAACTAAGCCTGTGAATTTTTCTTCTTAGTTGCAAGGACTGAATATTATGTTCAGCCATTAACTGACTTGGGGAATCACTTGAGCGATATTTCGAAAAGGTGAACCTTACGGCTTTACGTTGTATCATTTCTAGCGCATCGATGTTAGCTTTAGTATAGGGATCCCATACAATAGCGGCATACTCGAGTTTAGGACGGAGGTGTAGGCGATAAGACGGGTTTCAGAAGGAGCGTGTTTTAATTTATGCCTCAGGTAGCAAAGCTTTTTAAAAGCTGAGTCGCAAAGGTGAGAGATGTGCGAGTTCCAACTACGGTTACTGGCTATTGTAACACCAAGGCTAAAATAGGGACAGAAAAACCACGGCTCAAAAATTATTTGCAACGCTTCTAGCTGGATCACGAACGTAAAACTTTTGTCGCAAATTGCAATTACCATGTCTTGCCTCTCCATTCCACAAAATATAAAGCTGCTGTAACCTACAGCTATGTCGCTACAGCTACAGCTATAGCTGACCGCTGCCATAGCACAGGCTTTAACACTTGAATAAGAATCATTTTACAAAGGCTGTGCATGATCCAGCCACATTTAACTTCGCACAGAGAGTTTTTATAGCATTCCACCAATTTTCGCTAAATTTGGTCTTGGTGGCTTTTATAGTTCTGCCACGGCAGTGGGCTCAATCCTTCCCCGCTCGCTAGACACGCTCATAACATTCTAGAGTGCTTGCATACGTAATTTATTGCGAAAGGCCCAATTACCCATCTACTCTGAACTTCACCTACACATCACCTATTAACTTGTCTTTACAGTCACCAAACAAAACGAAGCTGCCTCCTTTAGTTCAGCGAGGACGCCAGGCGAACCTAGTATATCATGCATGAAAAAGTAAAAATAAATAAAATATGAGGGTTAAATATTCATTGGTATCGCTTCTAAATAAGCCAGAAACGTTAAAACTACGCGACACATTGCACTTAAAATCTGCCTATTCCTTCAAAGTATAGAATATCTGAAACCCACAGTTCTCTTGCGACATTGGGAAACCTAGCAGCAGCGTGATACTTTCGAACAATTGGTTACACTTTTTTTAACCTCTTTTGATCAGCATGCATTTACCATCGCAAATAAACTTGGCGTATTGTTCCCCTTATATTTGCAAAATTTCACCTCAGTTGTAGTTGTAATTATGCCAGCGCAGCCGGTTTTACACCGCGCGTAAAACAGACTAATAACACAATGAACCACTTGCATACGTATTCTACTGCAAAATGCGCATTTAACCCACCCATCTGGAGCATTGCCTACAGATTACCAATATCACGCGCTTAATTATCCCCAGATATGAACAAAATGCCCTGTTTAGCTCAGAGAGCTGAACACCGGAGAAACCAAGTACGAATCTCACATGATGCACGAAAACACATGGGAAAACGAGGGTTTAGTAATTATCTGCAACACTTATAGTAAAAGCAGGAAAGTGAATGTTTCGCAACGCATTGCGCTAAAAATTATCTCTATTTTCATGGAATTTAAACTTTCTCTCATTCCGTTGCTTTAGGAGTATGGGAAACATTTCGATTAGCGGCAGTACGACTCCTTGGAACGCTCCAATAAATAATTTTCTACGAAGACTGTAATGAACCTACACAGGATAAACATTTATCGCTCGTCACTCAGAACATTTGTTCGTACTTCAAATAAATAAAAACACCATGCCCCGCATAGTTCACCGAGGATACCGGGGGAAAACAACTAAATACCGTGTATAACGCATAAAATTAGGAGAAAGAGACTATTCAGTAACTGTTCTCGGAGCACATAAGCAACCTACACAGTGCACATTTTCGATACACACCACCAAAAAGTGGCCCTCATTTTTTCAAGATATAAAACATCTGCTGTTCCTGCTCCTGCTGTGATACAAGTAACAGTGTAACTCTTATTTATAATCAGCCTGAAAATGAAATCGACACGGTGAGAAGCGACCGCGTCGATTAGACCGTGCCTTTAGAAAAAAAAAATTATGTTCTATTGGTGTTTAAATGGCTCTGCACGTTCGACTACGGTCACTTTCACAAACATATCTACAAAAGGTCGTGATTAGACAGTGAAACACGACAGTTATACCTGTAAGAGGTTTGATTCGGCTTTTTGATGGTGATAAGATACTGAGACTGCAACGCTATGTAGCATGTCTCCAGACAGAGATTAAATAGTTCCAGCATTTGAAAATCCAACGATTTCATGCCGTAAACTAAACCAGTCGTTGAACGCGGCTGATTATAATACGTTATCCTGACCTCCCACTCGCCTGCAGGGTAAATAAGCTGATTGTGCTTTCACATACGGATATAGTGATCACGAAACACTGGGCGTGATGCAAGTAGCGCAAGCTGAGATTTGTTAGTTCTGTAACTGCCCAGAGACAGCTAGGCCTTCTCCGCAACGCGAGCGTGTATGGAGTATCCCGAGTGTCGTCCGCTGCAGCACGTCCCAAGGAGACACAAAAGACAATCCTCGCTGCCCAAGCAGGGGATACGTTGTAAAAAAAAAAAGCATTACTGACATGACCACTCTATTACGAAAGAAAATTTAGCTTCAGCTGTAGTTTTGTTGGACTTTCCAGCATGCTGCCGAAAGGGCCCGCTTTCAAAAGTGGGGGGGGGGGGGGGCAAATGGCACACTTTGCCCCCCCACTTTTGACAGTGTGGGGGCAAGTGCCCCCCTTGCCCCCCTTGCCCCCCCGGTAGATACGCCTATGGTCCCGGAGATAAGAGAGCCACGCTCAGCGGGGACCAGTGCCTCAAAAGTCCCTAAGCGATTATGTCCGTAGGTACCTAGGAGCTCCACGATTGTCATGACAACACGTGTTAAGCGGAAGTCCCCGCTATACCTAAGTCGCAGCCGGGGCGGCGCATGCTTTTCAGTGAGGCGCCCAACGACGAAAAATACTGGCGGCGCTGCGATCGATAGGGTGCCTCGATGCCAGCGGCGGCGCTGGGCATCGAGGCACCCTAGAGTTACTGTATATGCTACCAAAGGTAGCATATACAGTAACTCTAAGGCACCCTAAGTGGACTTAAAACCCCTTGATCTTGAAAGTAGCGATACCCTCCTCCGAGCGCGCGCTTTCCTCCTCAATTCTCGGATTTCTCCCCTCCCCGGGCCGGCGCGGTGCGCACGACACGCTGAACCCTCCTTCAGCTCGCTGCAGCCGCATTCGCATCAATGCGCGCGCTTGTTTATTCTGCCTTTTGAAGCGTTGTATGGGAATTTAACCCTTGTAAAATTGTCATGACGAAAGTACGCTTCCGATAGAACGTCATGACATTTTTTTAAAGACGCTTCGATAAATACAAGCGGAAGCGCTCCGAAAAAATGAGTACTGTTGTGTCTGGCGGTCCCTCGGGACAAAGGAGGCCGGCGCCGACTCAGACGCGCCAACCTGGCGCCCTTTCTCGCGGCCGAGAATTGTCACCTGGGACTGAGGGAGTAGCAGTTGGTCCCCGGGCTACCTCATGCGTGGCTAAACGGCAGCGTCGCCCCTTGGTGCGGTCCCGTGAATTACCAGCGCCGCGCGAACCACGACGACGCTACGCCGACTGCTGCCTTTCGAGACAGCTACCGCCCTACCTGGTTCCGCGAACTGACCGCTATGGAGAGGCGAATCTTGAAAGGGGCCCGTGTCTGGCAATCCCGGGGGAACGACATCAACGTTCGGTTCCCAAGGTGTCAACCGCTGCCTGTGTTCGGGGGCGACCTAACAAGATTGGAGGCGGAGCCCGGCGGGAAACGACGACACATCACGTGCGGGATATGGCCACCTGATCCAAGATGCTGATTGGCTAAAAGAACTACAGTGTGTTCCCTCGTCGAGTGAAAGAGGGAAACGAAAGGGATAAAACAGGGGACTTGAGTGTTACGCTGGAGGCTTGACCATGTAGAGCACGCTTGACGATGTAGAGCACGCTCGACCATGGAGAACGCTCGGAGATGTAAACGCTACCACATGCAAAGATGTTAGCACGTAGACGGCTCCAATATCATGGAGCCCATCTTGTAATATACCATGTACAGTGTATATAAAACAGTTTTCTAATCTCCCTGGATAACTCCTCCTCTCGGCACCTGGCACGGCACCATACATGGAACCTTGATGGACCCACGAACCATCACCATTCGCAACAGTGGTGGCAGCGGTGGGATCGGCCTGCGTTGGCTACATCGGTGTGGTGAGTGCTACGTGTTTGCTTCTCTTTTCGCCAGACTCATTAGCGCAGGTGACTAAGTCGTTAATGGTGTTTGATGTTGTTAGTGATTTTGTCTCACAGACCAAGAATACAGTGTCTCGTGGGCTGAATTACTAGTGGGGAAGAAACACAGGGTGCACTGTAAATACGGATAAGTTTGAAATCCAGGAACTCCTCAAAAGTTGTGAGCCGATGGGCATTTTGGGTTGGCCCTGCGGTAGGCAAAAGTCAACAATTGGAGCTTTTACAGAATGAGGAAGTGAGTTGGGAGAAGGCCGGAGAGGCCAGGAAAATTGTTTCGCAAGCGAAGAGAGGAAATTCTGCGATCTCCCGATGTGGTAGCGATAAGGACGGGCTTAGGGCCTGAGTTTGCGCTTCATGTCGCCAGAACTCTCTAGTACAAGTAGCTAGTTGCTAGGAGAGTAACTGTGTGTTTTCTGGCGGGCACCATTTTGGGAAATTCACCTTCTTTAAATAGCGAATTTTAGGAAGTGTGAATTTTGAAGGCAAACAAGATCGCTATGGAGAAATTCAGAGTGCAGGACCTCCTTATAATTTGCGAGGAGTTAGGCATTTCGGTCGACTCCGCAAAAATGAAAGAAGCGGTTCTCGACGTCATGAAGGTAGAAGAGGTGACGGTCGAGGAAGCTGATGAAGCTTGGGAGACAATTCAGGAAAGAAACCAAAAGGCAGAGGAGTGCAAGAGGCGCGAGCTTGAAGCTGTTGAGAAGCGCGAGAGGCGCGAGCGTGAAGAAGCAGAAAGGCGCAAGCACGATGCCGAAATTCGCGAGAGGCGCGAGCAAGAGGCAGCGCAACGGCACGCTCTTAGGATGAAAGAGCTCGAACGAGAAAATCAGATGCTCAGATGGCGGACAGCGCGACGCCAGCTCCACACTTTCGAGACAGACGAGGGTATTGTTAATTTCCTCGCCGGTTTTGAACGAGTGTGTGAGAAAGAGGGTGTCAGCCGGGACTTGTGGGCTGAGCGATTAGGAGCACTTCTCCCGTTTAGTGTCGCTGCGTGTTTCTTGCATTGCTTATCCGAGGAGAAAGCGCGCGACTATGACAGGGCTAAGAGGGCTTTGTTCAGGCGCTTTGGTGTAGCATGGCAGGCCGATTTCGAAGGCCCAAAAGACAGTGAAAAAGCCGAGCCTGTCGAAGGTAACATTAGCACTGAGATGACTAGTGTAGAAAGCTTTGGAAAAGGTGTGATGCAAGTGGCACACACACAAAGCGAAGAGAGCGGGGGACCACCCGCACCAGAAACGGAAGGCCCTTTAGGCCAAGTGTGTACGGCGGCGGCAATTTCGGCCAGCCTGCCAGACAAGGTCACGCATTGCTTCTCGAATAGGTCGGAGCAAATGCTGAGGGAACCGGGAAAATCCACCACCAGCAAGGGAGCTTTCAGGGCGAAAGCACGTGAGGAGACTCAGAGACTGATAGGCGCATTCCCTATTGAGCAGCGGTCACAGGACCATGGAACGATTCCAGAGGCAGCTGTAAGCAGTGATGAGTTAGACGGGTTAGTAGCCGGAAGCGAGGTGAATACGGTCACCGAAGAGAGCTGTGGTTTTCCCGCCCTAGAATTCGTGGCCGACTGCGAAGGCCAGGATGAGAACAACGAAGCTAGTTCAGACAGCGCTGAGAGGGCTGTGGTGCCAGTAGTTAACGGACACAGTGACAAGCGCGAAGAAACAGCTGTTTCGCCATTTAGCGAGGCTGTTCTGGAAACAGAGGCCGACTTCGAAGGCCAGCAAGGAGTTTTGCATGCTGTCGACGGCAGTGATAGAGCTAGGCCAGCTGAAGGTAGACTTCATGACAAGCCAGCTTGCTCAATGGTCAAATCTGGTAATGTTCTATTACAAAGGCAGACGCACTGTGAAACCCGAGAGGGCAACGAAATTCCAAGTGCGTGTGCTGATGCCGCAGGACCAACGAAGCATGCCAAACATAAAAGGCGTAAGCGCAGGATGCGAAAGGTGGAGGCGGTCGGGGCGTCTCGAGTCAAACGTGCGAAGCGCCAAGGCGACATTGGTAAACGCGCTAAGATCATGATCCAGCCAGATAATGTGAAAAAGCGCAGGAGGGTAACTCCCAAGCTTAGGCGTTTGCTGAGGTCAAGGATCGGCGTGACGCACGTCGCGAAAAGGCGAGTCTCGCGAAGATTCAGGCGTAGTGACCGTGTAAAGTGCACTGTAGACAGAGGGATGGTAACTGTCGCCTAACCGCCTCGCGTACAGCGCATTGTAAGCAGAGGGACAAAGGGAAGCGTCCTGTAGGCTGTTACAATGGCCGAGCACTCGCGGGGGAAAAGAAAAGGGTCTGCCTAGCAGATAATGGGACAGTGCGCGCACGGGTCTGTCAATGCCTCCCCCTCCCAGTACTTGGAAGCGGCTGTTCGAAAGTCGCAGCTACAAGGTGTGTCAGGCAAATTAGGGGGTTTTGCCTTATTCGCGACGACACCTTGCGAAATCCCCGGAACGCGCGACCCCCTCGAGTGCGTTTGAAAGAAAGGGGTGCGTTTGCGGCCCGAAAATAGAGAAAACAGGAAGACGGGTAGGATTTTTCTTCTTTTGTATTCTGTCTGCCCGAGATTAGTTGAGTTTTGATAGTTTGGCAGGCGTAAAGAATGCCGCAGTTTTTTGGTATGTTGTTAACCTTTTCGGCTCAGGTTAGACCCACGATTTAAAGGGGAGTGTGTACGCGGCGACAGATAAAGAATTGAATTGCAAACCAGGTGTCAGCCATAGACTTAGTGTCAAGGTTGCAATAGTTTAGAAGGTCACGCGCAGGTTGCGCAAGTTGATGACCTGCGCTTTTGCGCGAGTTAATGACGCGCCGTGTTTTGTTTGGGATTTTCTTTCAGGGCACGTTTTGTAGTTTGCGTTCATTGTCTTTCCATTTCTTTGGAGATATGTTGTGAGCGACTTTTATGTCTTGGGAACCGTTGGTTAAGATAGGGCCATCTGCTCAGATCGAGCTTAGCATTAAATCAGCACAATTTCGAAGTGCGATAGGGCAAATGCAGAATAAGTCAGGCCTTGTGAGCCAATTTGGACACGTGGTAGATGGTTTTCCTATTTGTTGATTCGGCATTTTCAGCATTATGTAATGATTATGTAGCTCTTTTGTGCTAAGTGTTACAGAATGTGAATTAGTGAAGGCCAGTTCTCCCTTCGCCTTCCTGATCTGTGGAAGCTCTAGTTCATAATTACTTAGCTTCATTACATAAACCCAGTCCGTGTCTATTTGCGAAGACACATCATCGGAAGTTTTGGTACTTGTCCGTATCAACGAGCACCTTGTGTTTCAGGGTTTTCTTTAGATAGGGGGCAGTCGGATTTTTAGAATTGGTAAAGTCTGGCGATGAGAGTGGCTTGCAGTGGCGCTTGCAGCATTGTGTGTGGCTGACAAAGGTCGCTCCTTGGAGCTTGTCATTTCTGCAGCCCAGTCTGAGCCCACCTATGAAGAGGCCTTTGGCGGGAAGATCATCATTCCTGGAAGCAGCGGCCCCATGGCTTTGAGCGAAGCAGGCATCAAACCGGCCGAGCTGCATGGAACAACTCGACCTCCCGATGCATCATCTGGCGGCGGGGGTGCTGTTGTGTCTGGCGGTCCCTCGGGACAAAGGAGGCCGGCGCCGACTCAGACGCGCCAACCTGGCGCCCTTTCTCGCGGCCGAGAATTGTCACCTGGGACTGAGGGATTAGCAGTTGGTCCCCGGGCTACCTCATGCGTGGCTAAACGGCAGCGTCGCCCCTTGGTGCGGTCCCGTGAATTACCAGCGCCGCGCGAACCACGACGACGCTACGCCGACTGCTGCCTTTCGAGACAGCTACCGCCCTACCTGGTTCCGCGAACTGACCGCTATGGAGAGGCGAATCTTGAAAGGGGCCCGTGTCTGGCAATCCCGGGGGAACGACATCAACGTTCGGTTCCCAAGGTGTCAACCGCTGCCTGTGTTCGGGGGCGACCTAACAAGATTGGAGGCGGAGCCCGGCGGGAAACGACGACACATCACGTGCGGGATATGGCCACCTGATCCAAGATGCTGATTGGCTAAAAGAACTACAGTGTGTTCCCTCGTCGAGTGAAAGAGGGAAACGAAAGGGATAAAACAGGGGACTTGAGTGTTACGCTGGAGGCTTGACCATGTAGAGCACGCTTGACGATGTAGAGCACGCTCGACCATGTAGAACGCTCAGAGATGTAAACGCTACCACATGCAAAGATGTTAGCACGTAGACGGCTTCAATATCATGGAGCCCATCTTGTAATATACCATGTACAGTGTATATAAAACAGTTTTCTAATCTCCCTGGATAACTCCTCCTCTCGGCACCTGGCACGGCACCATACATGGAACCTTGATGGACCCACGAACCATCACCATTCGCAACAGTACCAAGCAGTGGCTGAGTGGTTTGCCTCAGTCGCCACTTGGGCTGTCCATATTCCATAACGCGAAGGTGTATTGAGCGCATATAATGTAAGCAGCGTAGAATATACACGAGAATTAGTTTCATAATCGTGGCTCTAAAAAAGCTTAAAGAACGTAAGCAAGAAGAAATGTTATTTTATTTAAAGTGTATTCGCCGGAAGTAGCAGGCCTCAAGCCTTTGTACCAATGCCACTGTGCAAAATACATGCTGTGTTTGCGAAAGAGCCGCTTCCGTGCGTATGGCTATTTACTTCACGGCTGCTGCCAAGATACCATTAAGCGGTTGTTAATTGACTTTTCACTTAAACAACTCACGTTCATAAGCCTATATGCAGGAAAGCGGAGAATTGTTTATGTCACGGAGCGGCATATTTTCAAGAGTTTTCGAGTGGTTTTGACGCCAATTAACGGCCGCCAAAAACGTGGTGTCCTCACTGTGGGGCGTATAATTTCGACAAGGCGACACGCCGATTAACGGGCGTCAAAAACGTCGTGGCCCACGGGGTGGCATCTCGTTTCGAGACATCGACACGCCGATTAACGGACCCAGAGGTGTGCGTGTGGTGCATGCAGTGCCGGGGCTCGACCTTGGAGAGAGGGGAATCTACCGTCCTTCGTCCATGGTGAAAGGGCCAGGACTTTAGGGAGGAGTCATGAATTAATTAGGTGAACTCTGCATACCGGCAGTTCCCCTACATAGGGAACTAGGAAAAGGAGAAGCTATTTAAGTGCAGGTTTTGGGTCCTGCTAATTAGTCTAGAAGCTGAACCTATGCGCTGCTGAGAAGCCGTCGGGTGGCTAGTGCCGCCCAGTATCGCCTGGGCCGCCGGGCCACGTCAGAACTCCGAGGAACTAGTTGACGTACGAGACGACAAACCAGCGTCTGCAACGAAGCTCACGGCAGTTCGCCTCAAGTTAGCTCAACCTGCTTGAGGGAAGTCGTCAGATCTAGACTCCCGGGAAACCCAGCCCAGCAATCGCATCCACCTCGACAAGATCGGCCCGTCAGCATTCTTCGGGAAAGCTCTGCGCGCCGACTTCACGGTTTCTGGACTTGCTGCTGCTGCCCGGCCATGCGTATGACACCATTTGTTTTCGTTTGAACTTTGTTTTAGTGAAATAATGTTAAGTGTATTCTTGTGTATTTGATCCTCGCACTGTTTCATTTTTATATCTACTGTTAATTGCTCGTATTTACATGTCTTCATCATTGTGTTATATGAAGTTCAGGCGTGTTAGTCTGTCTTGTGTTTTTTTATTATTTTATTTTATTAATTTGTGCATATTTATCCTCCAATAAACTCTTTTTTTTGTTTTTACTCTAGACTCTGACTCGCGCACTGGCTCGAGTACGGAACGACCAACCGGCTTGTATATCCCGTCGATCGACTTCGCGCCGACGACGAATCGGTGACAGCTGTGACAGTTTAGTTTAATTCAACAAAATAATTCTTATTCGCACTTTTTGTGCGAACAAGAATTATTTTGTGCGAATAAGAAAAGTGCCACGTTAACTACGGTATATATGGCAAATAAACTGTAATATTCTCCGTATTTCAGCGCTGTATATATTTCTTCGTTAATCCCTGTTCCACATTATATGGTCTCATTTCCAACAACCGTATTTCGCCGTCCATTGTGTTTCATTATGTAGTTACGGTACGCGGACGAATGCTATAATTAATAAGTATAATATCATTGAAGAATGCCTTACGTTTTTCTTTTTTTTTAGCATTTCTTGCGAACTTCGCACCTCTTTGCCGGGAGGTTTCTTTCCTTTGGCGCCGGCCGATCCGAGAACAAATAAGCAACTGCGTCGGGCTTCAGTTTTTTCTTTCCATCGGCTTGCAATACTTTCAGCTAAAACTGATCGTTCGTAAAATGGAGCTGAAACATGACAGTGATCTCCGAGTATATGCACGGTAAGAAGCAAATTTCTTCCATTTGAATTTGTTTGCACTCTTGGAAAGGAAGACGGCACAAGCATGCACATTTTTATTATACATGTAACTAAAAGAAAACGCCACTTATCTATTTATATGTTGGGGTTCATGCCTTCGCAAGTGTACGTAAACAAAAATAAAAAATGCTCGCCGTACTGAAACTTTGTCAAGGTACAAGCAGCATGCAATAAAACAAAAGAGTTCCTTGCTTCACAAGTATCAGGCTCAAGGATCACAAACAAAAGCATGCGAGCACACACGCACACACACACATATGCACGCACACACGCACGGATGCATATACACAAGCGCGCGCACACACATACACACAATTACAAAATGGGAGTTACAGGCATTAACTTATAAATTACATACATTTGAAAACTAAAGCACACACAAAAGCACAAAAAAAAAGCTTTGTCACGGCACGAAGAGTCAACAAAAATGTTCTAACAAACAAAAAGTTATAGGTGCTCTGTATTGAACTGAACGAAGAGTCCGACTAAGGAAGGAAGGAAGGAAGGGAGGGAGGGAGGGAGGAAAATAAGAGGTGAAAGGCAGAGAGGTTAACCAGGTTAAGTGTCCGGTTGGCTACTCTGCACAGGGGGATGGGGTAAGGGTAGAAAAGATTAGAAAAGAAGAGAAGATTAAAAAGAAAAGGAAAAAGAAACGCATCAGTCCGCACATTCTATAGTTTTTCATCAATTCCTGTTTCTTTTAAAAAGCGTACTAGCGCTTTTAAAGCAGTTCGTTCCGACGTCGGCTGGGACCAGGGACCAAGAATTCTGGTTTCCGTAAGGGGACGACTGTCTATCTTGTCGAGCCTGGTGCTGAGGACTTTCCTTTGGGCACTAAAACGACGACAATCACACAGAAGATGTGCTATCGTCTCTTTGCACCCGAAAGTTTCGCAATCTGGACTTGTGGCCATTCCGATAAGGTTGGAGTACGCGTTGGTAAAAGCTACTCCAAGTCTTAGGCGACAAATGAGAGTTATCTCCCGTCGTGGTGAGCCATGTGGAAGGCGGAGCTTCAGATTAGGATCCAGGGAACAGAGGCGCTGGTTTTTAAAGTCCGTTGAATTCCAGTGGGCTAAAGTAAGCTCGCGAGCAAGCGCACGGAGGGTCTGTCCTGCTGCGTCTGTTCTGGACATAGGGATAGCGACGCAATCGGCATTGGTATGTGAAGATCGAGCGGCTGCGTCTGCTTGCTCGTTTCCAAAGATACCACAGTGACTTGGCAGCCATTGAAAGACGATGTCATGTCCTTTGCCAACTGCGAGATGGTAAATTTCGCGTGTGTCCGCGACAAGTCGTTCATGGGGTCCACGGCGTAGTGCAGAGAGCAAACTCTGGAGGGCGGCCTTGGAATCGCAGAAGATAGACCATTTCTGGGGTGGTTCGTGATCGATAAATTTCATTGCTGCACACGGAGCTGTAAGTTCGACAGCCGTCGTCGATGTCAAGTGCGATGTCCGGAATTTTATCACTGTAGATTTTGCTGGGACGAATACTGCAGCTGCTGAACTGGAGTGCATGACTGATCCATCGGTGTAAACATGTAAGCGGTCACTGTAGACCTCATGTAGTAGCAATAATGCTGCCTGCTTCAATGCTGCTGACGGCATTTGTGCCTTCTTCTTGACGACTGGAATATGGTAAGGCATGTTCGAGGTGAATGCAGAGACCACAGTGGCAACGAAGGCCATGCTGCAGGGACGTAATTCGATCGATGGTAGCGATGCTCCGTGAATAGTCAGGAGACGGCTAAAACTCGTATGCGGCCTAGTTGTTGGCAGGCAAGCAAGATGGTGAAAGGGCGTCCTTGCGACATGTCTAATGTGCACTCTTAGAGCGTCAACTGCAAGGTACGTTGATATAGGGTGGTCACGTGCTATGGCGATTGTGGCCGCTGGAGATGCACACTTAGGGAGGGCGAGGCACGTCCGTAGAACTTGGGCTTGCATACTCTGGAGTGTTCGAACATTCGTTTTACGGGTGCTTCCCAGCACGGGCAGGCTGTATCTTAGGAAGCCCATAAATTATGCATGGTACAGCTGTAGCATCGATTGCACAGATGCACCCCAAGACTTTCCACCGACAAATTTGAATACATGTGCTATTGCAGTCAACCTCTTTTGCATATATGAAATATGTGGCGTCCAAGACAAATCACGATCGATGATGACTCCAAGGAAGCGATGTTTTGTTTCGTAAGCAATTACTTGTCCGTTTATGCGTATAACATATGGAGTCGTTGTTTTGCGCGTAAATGCGACTAATCGGAACTTTTCGGAGGATAGTTCTAGGCCTTTCATACGTAGATAAGACGACGTTTGTGTGACCGCCTTCTGCAGTCTCACTCGTATCTGCGGACGAGTTACGCCGGACGCCCAGATGCAGATATCATCTCCATAGATGGATATATGGACCGTTCTTGGCAATGATCCAACAAGGCCTATAGCGGTGCTACGTTGAAGAGCGTGGGGCTTAACACTCCGCCTTGTGGCACACCTTTGCTGGTGACAAGATGGGATGTCATTCCATCTTCTGTAAGTACGAAGAAGGATCTATCCTCCAAATAGCTGTGAATCCAGCGCAGTGCACGGCCACCAATGCCCACATCGGTCAAAGCATCGAGCATCGCCACCGTTAAACGTTTTATGCTCTTTTGGTGTTGAATAGATATTACCAAATCAAGCACGTTATCGACTGATGACCGACCGCGCCGGAAGCCCGCCATTGCATTCGGATATACCTCATTATGTTACAAAAACCATTCAAGATGCGTCAACACCATCCTTTCCATTAGTTTCCCAACGCACCTGGCAAGAGCGATGGGACGGTACGATGCCAAGTCTAATGGAGATTTAGAGCTCTTAAGTAAAGGTATTAGGCGGCTGACATTCCACTCACAAGGAATCAATCATTCGCGCCAGGATTCGTTGTATCTCTCCAAGAGTACACTGCGGGCTTTGTGGCCAAGGTTTCCAAGTGCCTTGTATGTGACTCCGTCGGGCCCAGGCGATGATGGCTTCCTACAAGTCGCCAGCGCAGCTTCAAGCTCCTCCATAGAGAACAAGAGATCCATGCGAGAGTCCTCAGATGCCGCAACATCACGTGCTAATGATACAGGTCGTGATGGCAAGCCAGCGTTTCTTGCGCAGAAATCCTCAGCAACGTCGATCTCACGTCAGCCTTGATGCAGGGCAAGAGACTTAAAAGGGTGGCGCTGTTGCGGAGATGATTGTAGGCCACGCAGAGTTCTCCATATGTGGCACAGAGGCTTTCCAGAATCCAAGGACTCGCAAAAGGATTTCCACTTCTGAGGTTATAGCGTATCGATGCGGCGCTGGATTTTCTTTTGGATCCGCCTCGCCTCCCTCAGATCATGAATACATTTGGTGAGCCTGTATCTTCTTTCTGCGCGTCGGCGAATCGCTCGAAGCCTTCCAATTCACCATCATATTCATTATACTTTGGAGAAGGCCTAAAAGTGAACATAGCCTCTTGCAGTGCATTTCTAATCTGATTCTACAGAAATGATGGGTGGCCTTCTTGACATTCGTCTTCCATAAGCGATCTGAAATTCGTCCAGTCTGTTCTACAGAGGGCAGTAGATAGAGACTTGGCTATCTTGGAGGTAGGAACGTGATCACTTCCATGGGTTTCTATGTCTGAGAACCACTTAATTTTATACTGCTTCGACGACACTGAGAGACGAAAGTCAAGTACAGACAGTTGCTGTAGGTTAGTCCACGTAAATATGTCGGGCTGCCGTCATTGAGGTAACAAAGCTCTTGGTACGAGGCAAATGCAACTAGTTTTATTCCCTTGGAGTCCATCTTCACACTCCCCCAGAGCGGGTGGTGTGCGTTATAATCTCCACTAAGGATCCAAGGGCCAGGTGTTGCGGATAACAAAGCACCCAGTCGTTGCGTCTCAAAACGACCGGTTGGAGAAATATATGCAGCGACGAGAGTGAATGTATGTTTCTTTGTTTTTAGAGTTAAACACACGTATTGTTCGTCGTCGTGAGGCACAACTGAAGGTAGCACGTAAGTGAGTTCACACCGAGCGTAAACGACGACCTTGCTGAGGACATTACACGACGCGGATGAGAAAGCTTCATAGCCCGATAGCCGGATTGTAGTTTGAAGGTTTGATTCGCAGACGACGATGATGGGAAACTTGTTCGCAAAAATGAAAGGTCGAAAATCCGAAATTCTTGATCTGAGGCCTCGAGCATTCCACTGAAAAAGGAATGCTTCCTTGACATCTTTACGGAACGACAGCGGTGAATGAGCCATGATGCTATTCAAGACTTGCAAGTACTGGATTCATCGCGTCCAGTACCTGCAGTGCGCTGCGAGCATTCGGGGTGTTTAGGTTCGTCAGTAACGTACGCATCACATTCATGAGTGACTTCAGCATGGTGATCACTAGCAGGTCCTGGCCTTCTGCACGGACTGCTGCAGGGCCTGTTGTCGGGCCATTCGTAGTTGTTGGACGATTCGTGTTTCGTAGTTCTGCGAGTTGGCATGGCTTCGGTAAAGGTGGCCATGCTTCCTTTGGGTCATCGATGGCGGGCGTTCATCTCTCATCTGCGCTGGTAATGCACGAGGTCAGCGGTTGACGACCAGCCTTCTCTGGTTTCTGCACTTCCTTAGAACTACCACAGTGTTTTCTTGACTTGCGGTGCCGGGAACGTCGGCGTCGCACTTTAGTTGCGGCTTCTTTATGCGTCGAATGATCTCTAACCATCTGCCTCAAGATCTTCTGTTCATTTTTCTGGAACGGGCAATCTTTCGAAGTCGCAGCGTGCGCACCCTTGCAGTTGGAGCACTTGAAATCGGTCATGCGACAAGTGTCGGAGCTATGCGACTCAGAACAACCTGAGCATATGCCTGGGTTCCTGCACACAGCACTCACGTGTCCAATTCTCTGACAATTGCGACACTGTAGGGGCTTGGGCACGAAAGGTCGTACAGTATGACGAAAATGGCCGACCTTTACATGCGATGGTAGGCTATCCCCTTTGAAGAGGAAGGAGCTTCACGCAAGTTGACTTGCCAACACGATGAGCTTGTATTATGGGAATGCTCTCTGTCCTTGTTTTGATCAATATAGGCAAATCATTGTCACTGATTGAGACGTCCATGTTGTAAACCACTCCTGCAGTGGTTTACAAGGTCTGAGGAGTGTGGCAGCGCACTTTGATGTTATCTAGCTGCGTAATCTTCATCAACGAATCCAAGGCGCTTCGGTTAGTAACTTCGATAGCGAGGACGTTCTTGCGATTATTGATTCTGACGTCTTTTATCTCGCCTGGAGCGAGAGAGTCCAGATAAATAGAGATGGCCTGTCTATTGAGTCGGTTGAGTTTGTCCGTAGCCGCCTCGGGAACGAAGATAATTGTATGCTCCGGAGCTCTCGGCGTAGGAGTCACAATCGACTTACTTGATGCGGAGCATCCGCTGACATTTCGTCTTTTCGCTTTCCGGCGTGTGTAGACCTCGAAGCCTACATCATCCGAAGTGGTGTCACTCGAGGGAGAGTACAGCTCGGTGTCATCGCTCTCAGCTTCGCTCCGAAGGCAGTTCCTCTTCCTTGGAGTAGCTCCCGCAGACGCTGGCAGGACTGGACGGTGCTCGACCGATACCACTTCAATCGCCGAGAAAGGGAGCGGCGTCTCCCAGCAGAAACCGGTGAAAATGTATAATATTCCAGAGAGACCAAAACAGTGATGTGCAGAACAACCACTTCGTCGTTTTCTTTGATCCGCAAGATACACAAAGTCGCTCTTGGTGTTCCGATTAGAGCATCCACACAAAGGGTGATGGCCACAGCCACAATTAATACCCTTCAAGAATTAACCGAAGCACATCTATCATCGCAATGTCAAGGACACTCTGGCTCATTTACTAGAGTGCCCGTGGCGCCCCGAAGACGCCATTACCAAACATAAAACGACCGAAGACGTGAACCTCCTCGCCGAGACGTGGGAGGCCACGATCTCCACCCCGGCCCTGGACGACCAACGACGTTTTGTTGCCAGAGCCCGGGATGCTATCGCGGCCATAGGATTCCTGGAATGAGTGACCCTCCCACCAAGAGTGATCCAAAGCTCAAACGCTCGGGAACACTGTGTCGAAAATTAAAGTTTATTTCATCATCATCATCTATAAATTTCTTTCTCATGATCAGGGTCCCCTGTGAGTAATTGACCTAGATAAACGTACTCCTTTACAGACTCTATAGAGGCTGACTGGCGATCCTGAATTTTTGTTCTCTTGCCAGTCAATTGAACATCATGTTTCTCTTCTGCATATTAATCTTCAACCCCACTCTTACACTTTCTCGGTTAAAGGAGTACTGACACAAAATTTTGAAGTCGAGATAACTCGTGAGATCGATTTAGGTGGACACACAAACATCGTCTACAAAATATCAGCGGCGAATATAGCTTAGAACATATTTAAAATCAATTTTAAAAGTACGTGCGCGCAGCCACCCGCAAAGCGCAGCACCTCGCGACATTGACATCAAGGAAGGATTGTAAATAACCAAGAAAACGCTACGTCACCGTAACAGTTTTGCCTCAAATAGCCTAGCGTTCAGTTAGCATCGTTACCGCTCCGATCGTCCCGGTGCTTTTTTTTTTTTTTTTTTTCTCCCTGGTCGAGACGCTGGCCTCGTTCGCCGCTGACGTCGGCACAAAAATCGGCTCAATTCTTTCTGACAAGAGATAACTCTTAGAGTAAAGTGACCTCGAAAGTGTGCATGTTATGAAACGTTGTGCGATATAGTTAATCGTTGGCGTGATTTTGGCTCGCAAGCGGTCAGCGCAGCCGCCGCAGCAATCGTCTCTACGAAGCGGCTCGCCTTTGCGAGCCGCTTCGTAGAGACGCTTCGGTGTTTCGTAGAGACGCTTCGTAGAGACGCTTCACTTCGCTTCGGTGTTTTCTCATCGCTACCAACGCCGTCGGCAAAACTAATTGTACTGTCAGTTATGAGCGACATAAATGTGCAGACGTTGATTGTGTTGACGAATATAGGTGCTTTGTTACGGGCAGTAGCGCACCCAGGATCTCTGCCAGGGGGGGGGGGGGGGGGGGTGCAGTTTGCAAATACCATCTAAACAGCACTAATTTCGATTTCTTCACGGGAAATTGCCAATAAAATGCGCTTTTGCCGAGTGTGCAGACGATTGCGCGTCTTACATCTTAGTTGCAGTACTCAAATGCGTAAGGAAAGAAAAGGGGTTAAACAAAAGGGGGGGTTAAGTCGGCCTCAGGGGAGGGTTCCAGCCCCAATATCGGCTATCCCCGTTTGTTCTCTGATACACACCGCTCTCTTCCTGTCTCTTAACGTTAGTCCTAAGATTTTTCGTTCCATCGCTCTTAGTGCGGTACTTAACTTGTTCTCGAGCTTCTTTGTTAACCTCCAAGTTTCTGCCCCATATGTTAGCACCTGTAGAATGCAATGATTGTACACTTTTCTTTTCAACGACAGTGGCAAGCTCCCAGTCAGGATTTGGTAATGCCTGCCGTATGCACTCCAACCCAATTTTATTCTTCTGTGAATTTCTTTCTCATGATCAGGGTCCCCTGTGAGTAATTGACCTAGACAAACGTACTCCTTTACAGACTCTAGAGGCTGACTGGCGATCCTGAATTCTTGTTCCCTTGCCAGGCTATTGAACATTATCTTTGTCTTCTGCATATTCATCTTCAACCCAATTCTTACACTTTCTCGATTAAGGTCCTCAATCATTTGCTGTAATTCGTCCCCGTTATTGCTCAATAGGACAATGTCATCTGCAAACCGAAGATTGCTCAGGTATTCGCCGTTGATGCTCACTCCCAAGCCTTCCCAGTGAAAGAGCTTGAATGCTTCTTCTAAGCCTGCAGTGAATAGCACTGGAGTGATTGTGTCTCCTTGCCTGACCCCTTTCTTGGTAGGTATCTTTCTACTTTTCTTCTGGAGAACCAAAGTTGCTGTGCAATCCTTGTAGATATTTGCCAATATGTTTACGCATGCCTCCTGTACTCCTTGATTATGCAATGCCTCTATGACTGCTGGTATCTCTACTGAACCAAATGCCTCTTCATAATCTATGAAAGCCATATAGAGAGGTTTATTGTACTCCGCAGATTTCTCAATTACCTGATTTATGACATGGATATGATCCATCGTAAAATCGGCGACATCGATAAGCCGCCTCAAATAGCCGTTGGCTGCAAACACCGCGTTTATGAAATTGATGACGTAGCCATAAAAGTACAAGCGCGTGGCTGCTGCACATATTACCGCGCCAAGTAGTCCGGCAGCGTTTGACAGTGCTTTTGGTTGCTCGGACAAGACGCTGAATCGACGCAGCTTCCACGTGCGACAGTTTCGCGTTTGGCCTGGATCGGAAGGAAAAAGCCGCTAAATAAGTAAACATTTACACTCAGTGGTGTGTTATGTCTTATTTAACTGTTACTAATAAGCTGTTTGTTTTCTCTTGCCCAGCCTAAACTACGTGGATTAAAACAATTAAGGGATTCTTTTTAGAAGCGCTCTCAGTTGTGCTCGCTTTGCCTCCTTAGCTTTCCCTTCATAGCCACAGAAAGTTGTCCGCGAGTATATCCCTATTAGAGTACGTGGCACACGGAACAGCCGACAAAAACTCGAGACTCAGAGAGGCGTTTATAAGCGTCCACATCAGCCCAGAACGTCCAAGAAGGCAGGCTAGTCCCTTCGAACGCGCTCACGCGCACCCTGGCCCGATGCTCGTTCTCTTCTTTCTTGTAGAATGAACGCGGGAAATTCAACACATTTCCGGCCGCGAAGTGCGATCATGCCTGTTGTTCAAGCGGAAACAGTCTTTGGATGGCCCTTGTCACGAGGCCGTCTTGTCGCTTTATCTTGCAAGAGCGAACGTGTCCATCTTCTCCTGCGTAGACTTCAATCATCCTTGCATATTGCTCCCTGATGACTTGTTGCTTTAGTTGCTCCACCGCATGCTCAAACTCTGACAGATTGCTTCTGAGAAAACTGTTCTCTTCATTTTGGGCTGCCCTACTCGTGGCTCCTGCTTGCACCTCCTGCTTCATGTTTTCCATCTCGGTAGAGATCCTTTCGAGGGCAATGTCTGTCTGGCAGCGCTGCTCCAGAGATGTGGCAAGCAAGCGCTCCAGACTGGTTGCGTCGGAGCGAGCCGTAGCTACTTCGGTACGTGCCAGAGAAAGATCCTCCTCTAGGTGCCTCAAGTGCCCAGAAATCTGATTTTTGACAGTTTGTTCTTTGGCGAGCTGGTCCTGAAGCGATTCCACTTGCTCGACGAGCCTTGCGCGCATGTCTGAGCTCTTTTGTTTTGGCCACTTTAATCACATACTGCTGGATTTGAAGTTCAAGGTCTTTCTTCTGTTGTACATCATTCTCCAAGTCAGATGCCATGTTCTTGTGATCTTTCGCCACAAGTGTAAAGTTCTTATGAAGTCTTTGGTTCTCATGCAGGAGGTGGGAATGGGACTCGGCTGCTGATGCAGCTTCTGCTTCCATCTCTCTCACTCGGCATGTGAGCCTCACGACATCACTCTCCTTGCTGTTTCGGTTGTCTTGCCGCTTGTCAATCTGTGATTCTGTAGCTCGGCATGTGAAGTGGGCAGTCTGTGTATCTTTATCCTTTTCCTTGAGTTTTTCAGTGAGCAGGGCAAGCTGGCGAGCCTGGCTGTCCCTCTCCACAAGCAAGTGATCATGCTGCTTCGACAGGTTCTCCAGTGTGGCTGTCAGCTTGTCGACTTCCCTCTGGAGCAACTCCAGCAGACTCAACGACTGCTCATCTTCTGCAGACGGCTGGCTTGCTTGCAGATTCATGACTGGTGAGTTGATTGGCTTTGACGACAAGTGCTCGGTGCTCCCTTGAAAGATCCATCCGAGCTTTGAGTTCATAGCGATGAGTGTTTCCTCGTTTCCCGGTCTGGAGAGTTCACCTGTCATCACCGCCCACATCTGGTCTGAGCCAATTAGTACACTTACTCCGTTTTCTCTTTCAATGGACGGGTGGATCAGTTCATCGGCGATATCGTGCCCGGTTGTTTTAATGATGTGACGAACGAAGAAGTCATCGTGTTGGCTGATCTGTCGTGGCAAATGTGGGGTATCTCGACGGCTCTCAATGCAACTTCAACGTCGGAATGCTGACTTCGGAGGTGAAGCTCAACGATGCGAAATCTTTTCGGTGTGCAACTGCTGACACTGGCGAAAGTGTTTATTGCTATGGTATCAATTAAAGCCAAGACACCTCAACTTTAACCGCCTTGAAAGAGCTTCTGTTACGAACGTACGTTCACTTCCTCCGTCGAACACGCCTCTGATGTAACGGCATGAATAATCTGTCACTGCCCATGCTCGGAAAGTCTGTAGGAGCACACACGTCAAAGTGTCACTCCTTTCGTTGCTCTTAGTTGTAGCCGCGCATACAGTCGTACTGCTGCCTTCCACGTCTTCATAGGCCTTTCGGTTTAGTTTATCTGGGTCGCAAATACTAGACGCATGACGACCTCTGTAGCCGGAGCACGCAATTCTCCGTCTGCAATCCCTTGCACGGTGGCCTTTAATGTTGCATCGAAAGCACCGCATGTCGGCGGCGAGAAGTTTCTTCTTCTCTGAAGACTGACAGCGATAGGTCTGTACGGCAAGACTCCGTCAAATGCTGCGTTGACTTGCAGAAAATGCAGCCCGTATCCGGAGGTGGTTTTGAAGCTTGGTTATGAAGCACTGATGACGTTGGGATCGCACTGTCAAACCGGCGGTTCTTATTGTCTCTAGGATGAGTCGCCTCGTCATACACTTTTTGCTCCCCAAAGTCACTCTTTTCTAGGCTTTCCAGTTCAATAGAGACGAACTGCAGCAGTCGCTCTAGCTCCGTGGCTTGCTGAACGTTGTCATTGGCGGAACTTGCAGCTTGTGTAGCGCAAGATCTGTGATACGCTACGACAATGTGACGTGGCAGTGCCCTGAGCAGAACGTCGCATAGCATCGACGAGAAAGACGACTTGCTCACCCCAAGCGCCTCCAGTCCCCGCGTGTTAATGAGCACCTGGCCGTACAACTTGCGAAGTTTTGTTACTTCATTAGAAGAACGCACAGGAGTGAGCCTTCGAAGCCTTGAGAAATACTCCTGCTCCAACCGCTTCTTGTCCCCGAAACGTCTTTTTGGCATGTCCAAGGCGTCAACGTAACACGCTTCGGTGGTAGGCAGCCCCGCTATAGCTGTCGCCGCGTCTCCTTTCAAAAATAACCTCAGGTAGTTGAATTTGTCGGTAGCTGTAAGAGTTCCGTTCTGGTTGATGATCTGGTCGAATTGCTCCCAGAACGCGTTTCATTTGCTCAGATCACCGTCGAAAGCATTAATTACCAGCTTCGGCAACTTGACTCCTGGCCTTTCAGAATGCCCTGTGGCCACCGGCATGTCGCGAACATCGACTGGCGATGACAATGGTTTCGGACTGCTGGCGGCGCTTGCTCTGGAGCTCGGCTAAGATGCAGGTCGCGTTGTCCTCATACTCAATTACGGTTGCGTAATCCGCCTCGAATGCCTCGTCACTTATGTGGCTTTCTAATTCATCATTAATCTTCTTCAATTCATCGTTATTGTGCTTGAGCCGCTCGTAAATACAGTCAATCTGTCGCAATGTCGCGGCATTGTTTTCTAGCACCGCACTTGACTCTTGAATGATCCTGGTGTTTTGGGCCCTTCTTGTGGCTCGCTTCAACTTGAGCTTATCCATGGCGGTCCGCTGATCCGTATACCTCCGTGGTTCGTGGCAGTGGTTCCAGTCGGTAGCCACCAGCGAAGTCCCTTGACGGTAGCTCCCGGCTGTTGCCTCCCGGGTTCTTCGGCACCAAATATTAGAATACGTGGCACATGGAACAGCCGACAAAAACTCGAGACTCAGAGAGGCGTTTATTAGCGTCCACCTCAGCCCAGAACGTCCAAGAAAGCAGGTTAGTCCCTTCGAACGCGCTCACGCGCTCCCTGGCCCGATGCTCGTTCTCTTCTTTCTTGTAGGATGAACGTGGGAAATTCAACATCCCTATATGAAAATGACATTAACGTGACAAAATTATTTCGAAGAACAAATGAGCAATAAAAAAAAAATACGAGCGAACACATTCGCTAGTAATCAGCGGGCCCGACGTCCAGGTTTGCGTTGAGCACCTCACTGGTCATCAGCTGCACCGAAGTTTTGTCTGCTTATTATAAAAAAAACGTAAGTGCTTTTCCATCATTTTGATAAACATTTTTTTTTATTTCAGTTTCTTATACCGAATTTTGGCAGGTTGTTACGAGCGCGAAATGCAGTGACGTGAAATGTTTTAAAAATGATCTTTTTACAAACGAACTATTGCGCGTCATGCGGTTCGCTTGAATTGGCTATAAACGCGAAGCGTACAAACACGAGGTTCTGACAGAGGTCGCGATGACTTAATTTGGGGTAAATAATGTATGACCATTGTCACAGACCCCGGTGAACGAGGCGCAGACGCCGGACTAAATTCCAAAGCCGAATTATCAGCTTCCGAAAATAATCCCACGAAAGCAAGGACAATTAAGAATGGGCCCTCTGGTGCGCCAGCGAACGCCGGTTGCTGTCCAAAGACCGAGTCAGAGCCCAGAGTTGTCAAAACACAACAAAATATATTCTTCACACAAGGCAGTTACACACACACTTGCACACTTAGGCTAGATACAACACAATACAAATCAGATGGGTATTAACAAACACAAGAAAATAATACACGACAAGCACTAAGAGTCCAACACGTAAAGTACAAAATGAAAAGGAACACTAAGTGTCCAATCGTATTCACCGTGCTGGTTGGTCTTGGAGTCAGACGATCTCGGCGTAGCTCGAGGAAATCTCGAAGAAAGAACTTCTTCCGGAAATGCAGACGCTCGATGAACTCGTCGACTAGCTTGCCGGGGAATCCCCTTCTTCCGCAGACGCTCGGTCTTCAGGTTACATCACTTCACCACCGGTGCGGACTGAATTCCTGAATTCCCGAATTCCTGGATTCCTCCATCTGATTCTCGCACGGCGGTTATATAGCTCCCACAGGCGTTCTCGAACTTTCCTATCGGTGTCGTGATCTCGTAGCATGGCCAAAGCTTGGGAAGCTTCGCGTCTTTTCTCGTACCTTCGACCGCTGCTGTCGGAACATTCTCGAGGGGGGGGGGGGTGATGACTCATCCTGTTGACGCGCGCTCACGCTGTAGTTATGTCTGTCGACTCGCCGGGTGAGAAGGTGTATCGGCGCGCGCGTGCTCTCTCTCTCTCTCTCTCCGGTTAACGTCGCTCCGTCGAGTCTCTTCCAGACGTTTCGGCGCCGTTGTTAGCGTTGCTGTTTGAGGCGTAGGCGCTGTCCGCCTCTGTTGAAGTTGCCGCGGGGCCGGCGTGTTCTTTCGCTGGCTTGCGTGACACGCGGCGCGCGCTTGGATTACGCGCTCTTTTGTGACAATCATGAACTAATTCTTTGCTCTTGCCTAACTGCTACTCCCTTTTTTTAAAGGATACAACGCCAAGGATCTCACAGCAACAATCTCACAAAAAGAAACATTTCCATAATATCTAAGGTGCAACTACAACTAACGCCCAGAATGCTGAAGCTGCTTCGCATAACTACAGTCTCATTTCTGCGGTTCCCAAGTTTGACTGATTGAATAATGTAATAAATGTGTGATGCAATCTTCGCAACGCTTCCAATTTGTCAGACCTTTATTTTCAGTAGCTCCTTTCGCAACCTGTGGCTTCAGCTGCACATCGCGTCAAGAGCTTAGATATTTATCAATACTCCAATAAGATCCCGTAAATATATACATAAGGTGACAGACGTTAATAGCGTCCATAAATGAAATTAATAGTTGCGGCTCTGAGCATATAGGGTGGTGTGCTGGTGTACTGGGTGATCTAAAGTTATAAATTTTCAGGTTAGCATAAATTTATAAGCAGCGTTGAACATGTTTTTATTCACATACTGTGACCAACTCTGGACAATGTTTCTAGATTGTTTAAAGGGAAAATTTTGGTAGGAGGTTTGAAATAATTCAGTCATAATGAGGCCTAAAAACTATCAGTAGAAAGCTGGTAGGATGTTGACAAAGTATACAAACATGCTTCTATTCAATGTTGGTGGCCAATTGTTAGAACAATGTTACTAGGGTGTCTAAAGAAAGCGCTAGTAAATTTTTAATAGGACGTTTACAGATAGCCTATGAACATGCTTCAATTTAATGAATGCTAATAGGAGGTCTAAAGAAACGTGTTTCTACACAGTTAGTAGGAAGTTCACAGACAACCTATGAGCATGTTTCTAAATAATGTTGGTGGCCAATTGCTTCTAGGGTGTTACTAGGGAGTTGTTAGGAAGCCTAAAGACCGATGGAAGGATTTCTATTGACTGTTGGTAGGTTCTAGTAACAATAGTCTAAAAGCGGTCTAAAACATGTTGAGAGAAATTTTTATAAGGGCACGGAGTGGCCACAGAACGCCGCGCTGCGCGGGTTGCCGGGTCCCACCTCCAGGTACTGACAGGAACTGGGTAGGTACTGTTCCACGTGCTCCTTGGCGGCAGGCGACATGTCGGCACTCGTCGCGGCTAACCACTGCAACCGGGGCGTCATCTGTAGGAGCTTGTTCAAATGCAGCTTCTGTATCTGCGTGCACCTGAGGCAGACGTGGGTGAGGCGGAGCGGGCGTTGGTTTCTCAGGAGGCGCCAAACCGTTTCGAACACCTCCCCATCGAAGCCTGTGTGGCCCAGAAACAGATACTGGAGGTTGGCGCCCTGAAGGAGCACCACCTGCACCTCCCGGTTGCAGACGAAGATGCGCTCGATGTTGAGCAGGACAAGGTTGGTGATCATCGGCCTGCTCGGGGCAAAGCTAGTGGCGAGGAGTGGGTAGCAGCCTTCGAGCACCAGGCCGCGCAGCGAATGAAACTGTGTAAGTGAAGCCATGTCGAACCACGGCAAGAAGATGCAGTTGGCCAGGTCAAGAAACCGCAGGGAGCTGACCGCCAACGGTTCCCGTTTGTCTCGAAAGACGTCGGTAATAAAGAGAGACCTCTTCAATGACAGGTGCGCGAGCCTGGTGGTGAGGTCCGCCAGAGAACGTTCCAGCCAAGCGTCAGTCAGCTGCAAGACCTGCGAAACGTGAGGGGAGGATTTTCTTATTGCGAAGCTGTTTATTTGGGACGACAACTGCTGGCAAACGTGAAACGGTAAATGCGCTAGTTTTGAGTGTGTGGGTCCTGTATGGTCACACGAGTAAGTGTGGAAAGTAGGTGCCCACTGGGTAGACGAAGGCTCGAAGGGGGTGTGGAGGGTGTTGCATTTCTTCCTCGTTTTTATTAAGCTTGGCTGAGAAATTTCGGCCAAGTTTGGGTTACGCTTTTGACCTCGTCGCGCATTCTGAGCCACGGTAATATGTTTTATAGAAAGCTTCCATGCCAGCATAACTGTATTTCAGTAATTGTAACAGCGTGGTTGTCCCGCGGCGTGCTGTACAGGCAGCGCCGCTACGCGCCAGGTGTAGCCACACCAAAAATGAAGGCGTCCGGTGGGATTGCCGCTTAAGTTATTTACTCTTCTATAAGACGTTTAAACTCCTAATTTAAACAGCTTAACTTATTAAAAAATGTCTTTCTTTAGTAATTCCGGTTAAAAAGCTTAAGGCCTTGGTGTGGATAATCCAGATACCGTGTTTTTAAACGACCGATGACCTTTTGAGTGTTTCGGGATATCACGTGTAATCGCTGAACAGCTCCTAGCTCCTGTTGCATTTGGCGGTTAACGTGCATCGGGTGCACGCCAAAGAACCCCAACTGGTCAAATTAATCCGTATCATTCCACTACGGCATGCCTCATCATCAAATCGCGGTTTTGGCACCCGTAAAACCCCAGAACGTAATTTTAATTTCAGTTTCTACCCATCTGAGGTGCCACAGCTCAATGTACGCAGGTCGGATTAGCTTTCTATATATATATATATATATATATATATATATATATATATATATATATATATACCCCGGTGTATATATACTAGCCGTAGCGTGCTAACCTTGAGAGAAGGGCAGTGGTCTCTTAGGTGTCCGAACACCATGGCTGTGGGTCCACGTGCAGTGGCTGTTTTGAACCCCGTGATCTTCAGCTCGACGAGGTTGGCGCCAGCGTTGTCACGGATGAGGTGCCACACCTGGAGAGCTGACAGCGGTTGCGAGGTCACATTGATCACCCGCCGGAGTGACCAGTCGCGAGTCACTCGCCTCCACCGTCGGCACACGCTGAAATGCACAAATGGTATTGTCATACGTCGGTATGCGCGAGTTTCTAGAAGTGCGTTCGAAATGCCTGAAAATTAGGGAAGGTGCGATAGTTGAGCCATTTCCTTGCGTTACTTTTACTACAGAGCCTATAGGTCGGCAAAATCACTCATGAGGCCGAATGAGCCCAGCTGAATATAATTTTGACGAGTCTGAATCCGAGTGAATCCTAAAGAAAAAAAAAATTTTTTTTCGGTGAATCTGAATGGAGTAGTGATAATTTTGCCGACCTATAATCAATTTCGGAAAAGGCATCGCTAATATCGCGGCGACGGCGGCAACGTGCTCCGAACAAATCCTTTAAAAACGATTAAAAAGAACTCCAGCCCAGAACTCCGCGCCAGCTGCGTTGTTGGTAGCGCAACGCCCGGATCTATGCTGCATCCTAAAATCACTGAACATCTTCCAATTTCCTACACTAACATGCCAGCTTTGCGTATCCTCGTAGCGTCTGCCTCAAGCGCCGAAACCATCGCAGCGCCGGAAACGCAAGTTGCCGCCGCTCAGTCTATAGACTAACGGCGCCATGCTACGACACGCTTAAAGGGACACTAAAGCAAAACAATAACTCTGCCGTCGTTAATTACACTGTAATAGGTCAATTATTAGAAGAGAAAATGAAGCTCAAAGTTACGTTTTCTTGAATTTCGCGCGGAAAACCCAACGTCAACACTTCCGTGTGAGGTCACGACTTCTAAAGTAATTTTTCGTATTTGGGCCACGTTGGCTCAGTAAAGGTTCGCGAAACTTGCCATATTCAGTCTTGGGCTGAACGCCCGTTTCCCGTGCATTGGGGACACGTTAAAGATCCCCTGGTGGTCAAAATTAATCCGGAGTCCCCCACTGCGGCTTGACTCATAATCAAATCGTGGTTTTGGCATGTAAGGTTTTGGCTCCTAAAACCCCAGAATTCAATTCAACTCTTGTGGGATCTGTAAAGCAACCTCGGACCCGAAGCGTCCCCAACGAAGTACCCAACGACCAGAAGCAACATAGAACCCAATGAGCGTCCGAGGTTGTTGCACAACCTCGGAGACGCGCTGAAGCTATAGGAGCAGCACGAAACTCTCGCTAACCGCTGCTGCCGCTCTTCATCACGTCAGTGTTCTGACAGCGGATGTCCGCGGTAATCAAGCTTGATCTCTTCGTGTTTGACTGTGTGTGCGTGACACGATGCTTGTTAATTAGTAAGCGAATGTTTACTGCAATTTACACGGACCATAAAACTATACGACCCTTACTTCGTATAGTTGTCTAATAATTTGCTATCACAATCAATGTTTTACCTTTCGGACGAAACTGCGCGCTTTTAATGCACTTAGCATTATTTGCCTGTTTCACCCACTCTGGCAGGCTGCTGCTGTCTGCTATTCATCCCCTGAAAGGTCACTCTCGCTGGCGAAAAATAACAAGGAAATTACATATTAGACTGATGAAAGTGAGAACGCGCGCTCTTCTAGTTGTAGTCTCAAGTTTGCACTCTTTTGGGCTTATCTTGTCCCCAAACAATAATCGTCATCCATCTTGCGTGTTCGACGCCAACTAGGGTAACTAGGTATGTACCACTGGGAATGTGCCGCTATACAATGAAGAAAAAGATCCCTTAAATTTATCCTATGCATAGGGGAATCGAAACCACGCAACAAACGTTCCTCAAGGACGGCAACCCGACGCATTGCAGGGTGCGCCACAAATGCACTGGGTACGTGCCGCTTTTCAATGAACGCCTTTAACGCCAACGCTTTAGCGAACAGCGCGATGAATTGACTGGGTATCTGCTGGGTAGCTCCCGCTCTTCAGTGAACCTCTCGCCAGCTTGCGTCCATCAAGCGAGGGAACAATCCTCAGCGATCGCAGGCACCATCGCGCCACGTTTCTCGTCTCGGAGGCCACGCTCGGACTTCTCGGTTGTGCCACTGGATGGCGCAGCGTGTCCAGAATGAAGACTGGAGCGGACGCATGCCGCGTTTCTAAGCGTTCGCACGCACCGGCCCGCCATCCATTTAGGAGGCCACGCGCAGGCTTCGCGGCAGCGGCGCCAGATGGCGCTGAGTGTTCTTATGGAATAGGGTGCCTCGATGCCCAGCGCCGCCGTCCAGGGTGGAGACAACCCCGCTGGCGCCGCCATATTGTGTCACACGAGCTGAGACTCAGCTACGCTTGCGTTCATAAAGTGTTACTCGCGGCGCGCTTCCGAGTGCTTTGCCTTGATGAGGATTTTTTTATCGGTGTCCCATCTGCATATCTTTATAACCAATAGCCGTTAACTCGTCGAAGGTCGAAGACGTAAATGTATGGCGGCGGGAACATGCCCCAAGTTGCCTAATTCAATCACATTTAATATGCCGTGTGTATGTTTAAAATACGCACTATTTTTTTTGCGCTTCGATGCTTGGTATATAAGGTTTGCGACCCCCTGTATGTGGAAGTTTTTCTTTTTCGCTGTTGTATTTTGATTTACACGTCACGCCTCCTTTACCGTAGCCAGCCACTCGCGCACGGCGGTTAGTTTCCCTTGCGTTGCGCGTGCTCTTCGCGTTCGTTGCAATTATTTGACGATATCTACGCGCAATTTTTGCTTTTTTTGCCCACAAAACTGTGTGCTGACAGGATTAAGCTGGTGTAAAAATAAGGTTTAGTTAGTGCTGTAGAGAAAAATGTAACGTAACTTGTCTGTGTCAATCTTGCGGAGTACACACAAGAAATCAAACGATGCACAAAATACATTTAATTATAATGTCTAGTACAATCAATCATGAAAGAGATATGTACATGTAAAATTATATGTACTGTGTGGCGCCTGAAGGTTATGTTGAAAGACGAGATAAAAAATGAATTCGCAAGGTAGGCTCGACACACAATTCGGGATAGTGAGAGTTTTTTTATTTATTCATTACATGGGGGGGTTCAAGTGAGTACATCAACCTTATTACACACAATATAAATCGAAAACAAGAATGCAAACAAGAAAACGCAACCGCGGGTAATATTAATCAAGATATCCAGCCAGATATCCAGCCAGAATACATACATCAGCTACCATCGAATACGTCGCATCAGCCAAACACATCGATGGCGAGTACAGAACATTTCATAAATAACCATTAGAACACTGATAACTACATTGAAAAAATAAACAACACTGCATACATATCACGTTCAAGAACCGTAAATGAAACTAAGACAGTCAAATACAGATTAGCAATGTTTTTCACTTCGAAAGTATATTCCATGATGATGTAGGGCTGTTGACTTTAACAGACGGCGCCCACCCTGTCGATTTCCCTCGTACTGGTCCTCTTCAAAGTGTTTCTAAGTACAGGTAAAACAACAAAAGTGATTATTGATATGAAAAGTTGCCTTGTAAATACAGAGAACACATTACAGTGCTTAAAAATAAATTTTAGCAGAAGCAATGCTGTATCACCTCGCTTCACACGTTTCGAAGAAATGCACAGGCTACAACAGACACCATGCCAGAAAGCGCCGAAACATTTTGGTCCCATGATGCCCCTTAACTCTACTACACCTGGGCATACCGTGCACAGGCATTTAAAGACCGTCACAGTACCCACTACGATCGGGAATGAGCACGAATGACCATCGGCTTACGATCACCACGCTACAAATATGTACAAGTCTAAAAAATCAGCTATGTAACGTAACACCCTGAGGTCCGCAAGATATCTCCTGAGAAATCAGAGAAAATCACAATGTTTCGCTTACCACGTACAAAACAGCCGCTCTCCCCAGACGAAGCACTGCGTTCTTTAGTCCCAAATAACCAGTACCGAAAAAAAAAAAGAAACAAGAGACACACACGATGTGTGCTTCCCGTGAAAAAGGAAAATAGGTGGCTTACGTGACGATTCGTAGCTAATGTAAGACTATTTCACGGCTAAGCATCTTCGTCGGTCCTTAAAATAAGGGTACAGACTGCGCCCATCAAAACTAAAAAAGCCTATGCGACGCGCGCTCGCAAACCATACGCTACTCAGACAGCATCGGTGCAGTGCTTACTTAGTTCGTGAGCGAACGTAGGTACGTGAGCGAGGATCAGAGAATACTTTCTTATTTAAATGAAAAACACGGTGCGGTAGTCTAAACATTCTTGACACTTACCTCGCAAATGCAGGAGTTATCCGTTGCCTTCCAGTGATCGCGCTTTACTTGGGCTTCCCATCTCTTCCGTCGCTCTGGGTCCCGGGGGAAGCGAAAACAACGCAGTCCTTTACGCGTCGAACCGGCGCACTTGGGAACACAACAGCCCGTCATGTCGACACGATGCATTTGATAGCTTGTCAGTCATGCGGCTCAACACTGTCTAGCAAGTAGAAGCGTCCGCGAAGCATCCGCGCGCACTGTGCCTCGAACTCAGCACCGGCACCAAGCAATCGCAACGGCTCGCTGTGACACAATATGGCGTCGCAGCGAGAAAGCGGCGGCGCGGGGGCGGTCAAAGGTTGGCACCACCCTGAACGGCGGCGCTGGCATCGAGGCACCCTATTATGGAACACTTAGGGAATGCCATCGAGCAAGTGATTGGAACAAAGAAAATTCCCGTTGGATGGCGTGAAAGAAAGATGAATCTCATCTTTAAAGGCAAAGGAGATAAGGATAAGACGAGCTCGTACAGGCCAGTTACAGTAACGTCGGTGATATATAGAATGGCAATGCAAGCCATAAAATTACAACTGTCGAAGTGGGTGGAGAAAAACGATTTATTGAGGGAACTACAGAATGGGTTCAGGCAAGGCAGACGCTTAGAGGACAATATGTTTGTACTAACTCAGTGCATAGAGATTTCAGTAGCTCAGAAAAGACCTTTATGGATAGCATTTCTAGATATTAAAGGAGCTTATGACAACGTAGACAGGGAATTGTTGTGGGATATTCTTCAATACGAAGGCATATATGACGATTTCGTGGAGCTGCTGAGGGAAATATATAGAGACAACCAAGTACAAGTGGTATGGGAAGGTCGAAAAAGAAATGAAATGGCGGGAATTCACCAAGGATTGAAGCAAGGATGCCCTCTGTCACCATTGTTGTTCAAGCTTTACGTCAAGGGTATAGAAAGACGACTGGAAAACAGCGAATTAGGTTTTGATTTATCCTACATGCGTAATGGACAAATGGTGCAACAGAAGCTCCCCGGACTGATGTACGCAGACGACATTGTGCTACTAGCGGACAATAAAAAAGATTTACAGATACTTGCGAATATCTGTGGGAATGTAGCGACAAATCTAGGCCTTAAGTTTAGCACAGAGAAATCAGGAATTACGATCTTTAATGAAGAGACGAGTAACTTCGTGGTGTCAATTCAACAGCAAGTAATACCTATAGTGAAGCAATACAAGTACCTCGGTGTACACATAAACGAAGGAAAGAATTACTCAAGCAACCACCAAGATAATCTGAAAATAAAGGGGAAGCGGAATGCAGCAATAATGAAACACAGAGCACTGTGGGGTCACAATAAGTATGAGGTGGTGCGTGGAATCTGGAAAGGAGTAATGGTGCCAGCGCTAACATTCGCAAATACCATTCTATGCTTAAAATCGGATATCTTGTCGGGTTTGGAAGTTAACCAAAGATCAGTAGGCCGGTTGGCTTTGGGAGCCCACGGTAATACCACAAATGAGGCAGTGCAGGGTGACATGGGTTGGGCCTCTTTTGAAGTCAGAGAAGCACAGTGCAAAATTAGTTTTGAAGAAAGGCTCAGGAACATGGATTAAAATAAATGGGCGGCTAAAGTGCACAAGTATCTCTACATGAAAAGCGTGGACACAGAATGGAGGAAGAGGTCAAGGAAGTTGGCAATCAAGTACAGGATAATCGAAACTGTAAATAGACAACCAGGAGCCATCACAAAGAAAGTGAGAGAAATAGAGACCGTGAATTGGATGCAACGAATGGAAACAAAAAGGACAATGGAGACTTACAAGAATGAGAAGAAAGAAATTAGAAGGGAAAATCTGTACAATAACACAAAGGGCAGTGCCTTGCTATTTGAGGCTCGAGCCGGTTGCCTAAGGACCAAAACATACCGGAGCAAATATTCGGAACTAGATGAGGCATGTGTAAGCTGCAGTAAAGATCCAGAGACCACTCAGCACATCCTAATGGAATGCTACGGGATCCACCCAGCGAGAGCCATAGGAAACGTGCAACTCCCACAAGCGCTTGGATTTAAAGTGGAAGGAAACATCAACAGATCAGCCGTAGAGATAAGCAAGAGACGATTAGAGTACTGGTGGAAAAATAGCAGGGAAGAGATTGATACGACCGGATCTCTTAAAATCATACAGGTAGCGCTACAAGGTAAATTTTTGAAAAAGATAAAGAATGATGAGAGGTATACAAAAAAAAAAACTAGATACAGAACATGTATAGTATACCTGATTAAATCAAGCAGGCTAGGTGACTATTTGTCGCCGCCCCTTTTCAAAGGGGATGCCAATAAATCATCATCATCATCATCATCGAAGCGAGAAAGAGGAGTTCCGTTGCAGTACACGCCTCATATATAACTCGTTTCGACGGTGGCAGTACATCGTGCCGCTATATTAACGCGACAGCGTTAAGGGCCCCATGTCGCAGAAAACCCGGCGTCAGCGTCGGTGCCGGCGTCAGCGTCGGCGTCCGTGGCGGAGAAAATCATCCCGAACCACCGCGACCGTGCAGGCCCTCCGCGCGGCGAAAGGTGTTAGTGAACAAAAATTGAATTTCTCACAGTAAAATCCGTCAGAAAAATGGTAAAGTACGACTTAACCACAACCTGCAGACATGGTGGCGTCGGATTGTAATTTGAATGTACGAGAAAACATCATTCTGTTATCAAGAAACTCAAACACAAACCCCCTTTTCCAGCATTTATACCATACCAACAGCGGCGCGCTCGGGTAGGTTACTTGTGAAAATCCTATCCACATGGCGCTCGCATCCTCGGCAGGTCAAATTGGGACACGCGCGTGCGTCGAGGCAATATATATAGCAAACAATTAATAAAATAATAAAAAGAAGGTGCTGGGGCCTTTGCGCTTTAATTATAGTGAACTAGTATATTCTAGTTCACTATAGTTTTAATATAAGACGACTTATATTGCCCCCTGGAAAAACGCATGGCCAGCAATGCATTTCTGTCTAAAGTGCAGCCGACTATAAGGGGATCGGGGTAAGCTTGGTGTTTCCCACGTTCTGTGTTATAGTGAAGCCGACTCAAAGAAAAATGCGATGCGAACGGGGCCCGAGATCGCGTTCCACTCAGGCGAAGCGTCCTCCAATTTTTCATTCAATGCTAACGCATTACCGTCGACCGTCGTCGTGAGATGGGTTCTGCCGCAATTTTTTTCTTTACCGACTAGGCCACGATTGCGCGCCTATGCTTCTCTCGGGCAAAAACTACCTACGTCCTTGACACGTTCGGTGCGTGCGTCGCGTGCAAGTTTCTGGCATGTTTGCCTCGTGGCAGCTCGCGCTTTGAGACGCTGCAGTACTTCACTCGTAGCAGCTAACGCTACGCAGAAGCCACAATGTACCGCCTTTATGATCGGTCCTGTACCAAAGTTTCATCGTCGGAGTGCAAAAATCATCGTTGTTATAACAAAGACCACACGACATGCATATAGGTATCGCTTGCGCTCGTCCAGAACACGGTATGTAGAACCCAGCAATCGGCATGTCGTAAATTCGCGTGGAGCGTCACCATCTACCGTCCTTTTGCTTTGTTGTACACACACACGCACACACACACACACACACACACACACACACACACACACACACACACACACACACACACACACACACACACACACACACACACGCACACGCACACGCACACACACACACACACACACACACTTGCAACAGGCACATAGATCACGTTAGTCCACTTGGTAACGCTTTGCGTAATTCCAAACGATACTATTCGGAAAGAGCAGCAGCCACAGTCACCAAAGTCCCGCTATGAAACCTTCGCCTTTAAAACTGTAGTGAACCTGAAGTACAATTGTTTAGAACGCCTCCATGCTTCCATCAGTCTTCCTCACCCGAGAATCTAATCGCGACCTCGCAGTATGGTGGTTGTCAAGCTAGAGTGAGCTGTGATCAACGACTATGGTACAACAAGCAGACGCATCTCTCTGCAAAAAGGCGATCCACAATTACGAACCCTTCGGGAGAGGCCGCTAAGTTGCCTGCTTTGAAATGAGAAGGACAGCATAGTTACCGTGAGCATTTGCATATGGCCTGGAACTGGAGATGTCGGAAGACTTCCAGCAAAAGGCTGTCCGGCAGGCAGTCGATGTCCATGATATCGGCGCTCCGTCAGATGCTGAAGGCGACAGTCAGCACTTGCGTTCGCACGGTCTTCTTGTTCTCTGGCGGGCGTCCAATGTCCTTTCTCGAATGTGACACGTGTAAGCTGCGTTCTGGCCTCAGGTGCGCGTGCAATGCTGGGAAAGCTACGCAAGAGGTTCGGTAATCAAAATGTATCGCTCTGCGCATCTCGTGGCCACGCTCTTGTTCGCGCGAGCCCAGGGCGAGCGTGCACGTGAGGCGCCGAGACGGGCCCCCTGAAAATGAAAAACCACAAAAGGATAACAACGAAACGTAAAACGATCTAAAAGAATGTATTAAGTGCCGTATAACACAATTTGTTCATTTCTAAGGTATAAAACTTTTTTTTTATTTATTATGGGGCTTACATGAAGAGCAATGTCACGTAATGGCTGGTAAGAACACCGAACTATTGCTTGGTGCGAACGCAGCTACTACAAGAATTCTTGCTATCTGCCATAGCTTTGCACAACGCGATATATGGAACGGTGTACTGTTATCGGTTATCTCTGATCTGACCAAGCACTCGTGTGCACATGCTCTGTGACGTCACTGAGGAAAAGGGATAAAAAGCGGCTGTCTAATAAACACGGGGCTTTTTGGGTACGTGGCTACATCGGAGTGGCGTCAGTCATTCGCCCGCATCAACGCAACGGCAGCGGACACGACAACGGAGTCAGAGTTTACGTGGAAATTGATACGCATGAGCTCCAGTGGATGGTTTAGAAATCCGCGTATATGCTTTGCACGACGTGGTTGTGGCGTTCACAATGGGAGCCATGTAAAGTAACTCTTGTTAACAATTACCGAATAAGGGCATAACCAATGCGGTTACAATTACGCCAATTATACCATGCTTTTTTTTGCGGTTTTTACTTCTGTTCAACAATTTTTTTTTCGCTGAATATAGTTTTCCAAAATAGACATCCCACGGTTTTTTTAAGGTCATTTTACCGGTTTTTCTTTTTCTGTGACCGTCTATTTCATTGATCACCAATTTTGTTGAAGTTGGCACGTGCCGTGTGCTGTAGTTTCATGCAATACACATAGATAAATACCACTACAGGGCGCAGGTGTGTGCAGTATCGAAGATGGATCTTACAGACATACATAAGGTAGCATGTACCTTACATGCTACCTTACGATACTCTTTGGGTATCTTGTATCTGTCATCATCATCATCATCATCTTCATAGGTCTATACATGTTAAATGAAGTCCGAACGTCTCTCCGAGCGATTGCACAATACGCTCTCTTGTGCATACTGGCACCATCTTATGCTTGCGAATTTCCCAATTTCTTCAGCCCGCCTATACAATTATCTGCCGTGCTCGACTCCGCTTCCCTTTTCTTGATGTGCACCCATTCTGTAACCTCTCAGCCTACAGCTTCAATCCAAAGCGTTCAAAGGAATGTAATTGAAAAGCTACACGGAGGCATTTGCAGGCAGCACCTTACTTGTAGAAAGCACGAAAAATGCGCAAGGGTCAAGATAAAGTGATCACGAAAGGTACATACCATTAGCCCTCGACGAACATGGATATTGAAGTCTCACAAATAAAGCCATTTATTGCTCGCTAGACGGATATTGGACCACTGCGGTCAAAACAACTGAAACTAATTGGTGAGAGCCCGGTTCAACTAATTCTTTAGGCAGCGGCTCACATATGATCCCGCCACTGTTTTCACCTACCCGTTATGACTGCTGAACTATGGCCTCTCGGTCCATAATTAGCACCGCCCTGTGTCATTGGCTGAAACAAGAGTAGCTTATATGTACTAGAAAACGTAACGGTTAAGGCGAACAACTGCTCCATTGCGACGAGTAGTACAGGAAAAATACCCACAATATACAAGCTCGCCGAGCTTTGCGCTCAGCTCTGTAACTCGCATTCCTGTTCGGCTACAGCGACTAGCCCGACCAGCACATGCTTTTACTTAATCGCTTATGCCGTTCCGCCAGCCGCCATAAAATCGATCATTTCAATACCTGTAAATTGTGGCAGTTCTGAAAGAAAAAGAAAGAACATCACCATCGACAGTTTGGTTTGAAATTTAAGCTATTTGTGTGGCGCGTAGGGATGTAATACTACTTAGCATACATGATCGTTAGCGCGCATTGTATTCACTGCGCTTATCGGCTCAAAATGGCCTGACCTGGTGATGGGCCCTTTAACGGAATGCATGAAAACTATTTTGAAATGATAATTATCTATCGTTAACTGGTTTCAAGCGGATCGCAAAAGATAAGCTATATACTAATGACTGCTGATTTCCCACCGTTGCGTACGTCTAAACACGGCCACATGTCTCACCTAGTTTTTATGAGTACCGGTTTGATAATTGCCCACGTGGCAAACACACTCCGCCTGCACTCTGAAAAACTAGAGTTCCGGAAGTGTGCACACAGTACGGCAATCTCGCCTCCCTAATAAAATTAAAAGTGCACATATTTCATGTTCGGTAGACGAGACAAACCGGTAAGCGACAAAGAATCTCTGAGCGAATAAGAAAGAGGGTTATAGAATTTCCATATCGTGGCAAAACATTTATAAACGCGTCTTTACATGCAACTACTTCTGCTGTTACTTTTACTTCTCTAATGCTAAAATATGTTAGGATATTTTTCCAGTGCTCCCAAAATTTCTCCATTTTAAAATGACATCACTACCGCCGACACAAGTTGGTCTTACGGCTGGTTTCGAACATTGATTTTGTTCCCCGATGCTCCACCCATCAGACAATGAACTATTTTTTTTCTTTATTGCCGGAACTTTCACGTAGCGAACACAAATTGCACCAATTTTTTGCAAATGAAAGCAATACATAATTATGCATATACACGCACTTTCAAACTTACATGCATAAATAATGTGCGGTCAGCCACATTGTGGCTGGTCATGTCATGTTTAAAATTCATTTAATATTGCGAGGGGCTCAATCCTCGTCAGCCAATCCGGGGGGCATTCTTGATCTTTAATTACGTCAATGAACTTGGAAGCATCCTCCCTGAAAAGTAGTCGTCGTTGCGGCTCAAGGTGGCGTTTGGACCAGGAATCCACCAAGCCCATTAATGAGTACGTGCGGTAGTAGGAATGAAGGAAAAAAGGGGTTAATTTACATTATTTACACTGGCCCCTGGTACGGAAGCCCACTCCATCAGGAGCATATTAAACGTCTGAGTTCCCATCAGGACACGTCAGAACCATTCCACTGCACCACAAGTCTCCGCTTTTAATACAGTCGTCTTCCCTAGGAGACTAAACTACGGAATCTGATGACGGTATCTCGGCCTATCCTAATCGTCGAATCGGTCGAAACATCCCTCCCATGTTAACGCACCGTTCCGCCGGGCGGGGGGGCCCCCCGCATTCTTGAACCTGCGTGGCCATCTGGAAAACCGAGCTCGACGCGGTCCCCACGGTGTTGGTCGACGTTGTCCCTTACATCAATTAGCGGGCTCTGCGTGACGGCCCTCTTGTAAGGATCAGGATTAGACAGAGTGATCTTCACGGTAATTACCGTATCCACGGATGGCGATGGTGGTTGTTGCCTCGACGCGAGCTCCTTTGTTAACGCGTCACAGTCAATCACACGCCTGGTCGCTGTCGGTGCGCGCACTGATGAATGGACATCACTCGTGTCATACGTCCAAGGAATGCGCTTTTCCAGGTTGAGACGTAACATCGTGCAGGCCGTCGGCCAGGCTCACAAAAAATAATGATAATGTGATATGACGCGTACGAAACCCCACCGACGCCTGCTTGATAGGCTCCGCTATGCGCTCAAGGCTCATTCACACTAGAGGTTTGTTCGATTCAGAAAAGGTGTACGGCACCACAAACGAAAAGGTGTATGGGGGTGCCAGTTATGGGGTACCAGGCTGCACCCACTCACTGCAAGGTTCAAGGGTGCACTGCACAGCGGCGGCAAAGGTCTTGCACCCCGTGTAATCGAGCACGGGGGTGCAGGGTGCACCGCTGCACCTCGGGATACAGTGTACTAGAAGTACACTGTATATACTTCTAGTACACTGTACCTCGGGGAATCGAAGGCCGAGGTAGGGTGGCTAGAATTGGGAGGTGTGAAAAGCGCGGCGCGTTTCCCTTGCCAGACAGGGTCCCTCGGTGCGCTGCTGCAGGGGGCGCGGGGCTTCACTCACGTCTATTTTTCCAGTGACTCTACTCACGTCGGCTTCACTCTCATGAGTGAAGCCGACGGGAGCGGACGTGTCGAGCGAGGTGCCATTTCAGCGCAGCAGGAGCAGCGTGCCAAAGAGATAAGTTTTGTTATCTTATATTTCACTTTTTGGTTTTTTAGGAGGGTTAGCTTAGCCAAGCAATCTTTATGAATTATTTTAAGGCTTTCTCACTTTCTTGGTCTTCTCGCTTAGATAAAAGTAGGTAAAGAAATTTTTTTCCCCACATCTACGCCTTGTTAGTACGAGATGATGGTTGGTACTAGGGGGAACCCACGCGTGCGTTGTTCTGAGTGCGAGCGTTCCTACGCGCTGGAAGAAACGCGGTTTAAGTCAGCACGCGAAGCGAATGGTGCAGATTTTATCTGTAGGATGTGTGTGCTAGGGTCGCGGCTAGACCGCCTAGAGCAAGACAAGGATAAGTTAGCTAAGCGGGTTGGAAAGCTAGAAAAGGAACTTCAAATCGAGCAGAAGCAGAGGAAGGAGACAGAAGAAAAGCTAGCTAACGCAGAAATCCAGCTGAGCGCCACCATTCTGCAAAGCAATGATGAACGCATCGAGGCGAGCCCCGCGAACGGAGCTGGCTCCGATGCGAGTGCAGAGACAGCCGAACCCGCCACGCCGGGAAGCAGTGGCGGAAACGTCAGTGATAGTCACGAAGGGGATACCACTGACGCGGCCGGGGAAGAAAACAAAGCCAAGGGCAAGGATAAGAAAGGAGGGGAGGGCATTGTGACTTCGGGGGCAGCTTTCGGCGGTGAGGGGGAAGGAAAGCGTCGAGTTGTCTTTGTTGGGGATTCCAACATGCGTAAAGTAGAACCGGCGATAGCAGAGAGGGTAGGGGCAGACGAACGAGTCCAGGTTAGCACGCTTCCCGGAAAGCCGATTAGAGAGGTGATAGCGAAGGCCAAGGAACGCATGTGGTACACAATGGAGGAGAGACACCTAGTGGTGATAATGGGCGGAGTGATTGACGTACTGAACAGACGAGGAGCAGGAATCACAAAGCAAATAGCCAAAGGGGTCACCGACCTGCGTAATGTTTCAAAAGAAGTACAAATCACGGTGTGCACGGTGCCAGAGGTTGAAAGGCAGGGTTATAAAATTGAAAGGGCAGTTCTTGCAGTAAACAGGGAAATTTGGACTCTAGCTAAAGCAATGAATTTTACGGTCATTGACATCAACCGAGAAGTGCACCGAGCAGGCCGCGAAGGCGCTTTTGTGCGTGACGGGATACATTTTAGTGAAAGTGTAGCAACACCGGTCGGAAGTCGATTCGCGGCACGAGCTGTAGCTTTTTTAGGCGGGCCCCAGGCAATCAGGAAGCAGGATTGAGTATTGAACATAGCGAAACACCAGTAAAGGGCAGAATTAGGCGACCAGGAGTCAGGAAAAGACGCAGAAAGGATAAGAATAGAGAAGGTAAAATTTGCTACATTAACATGCAGGGTGGTCGTAAGCAGGAAAAATGGCTGGAAATTCAAACGCAACTGAATGATGAAGCGATTAGCGTGTACGCCTTGACCGAAACGCATCTACGAGATTTGGAGCAGCCGCCTGTTATTGACAACTTTGTATGGGAAGGGTGCAACAGAATGACCGGGTCAAGGAAAGGCGGAGGCGTAGGCGTACTAATTAGGCGAGGTCTGAAGTGGCGAAGGGTAAACGAGACATGTAAAGAGCATTTATGGATTAGTGGTACATGGCAAGGTAAAAAGACGTGGCTGGGAGTAGCTTACCTATGGACAGGTAGTGATAGCAGGGAAAAAAATAAGGAATTGGTCGATTGCATTAGAAGCGATATTAATGAGTTCAGTAACTCGGGCCAGGTGATATTAGTGGGAGATATGAACGCGCACATGGACGATTTAGACGGATATACTGATTACAACGGCTCTCTAGTGCTGGATTTGTGTGATGAACAGAACCTTATAGTAGTTAACAGGGAGAATAAGTGTCATGGACAGGTAACGTGGCAATGCGGAAACAGGCAGTCATGTATCGACTACGCCTTAGTCTCAGAAATGGTCTACGAACAACTGGACCAAATGATAATAGACGAAAATGGAAAAAATAGCCTGGGAAGCGATCATAGACGTTTAGCATTAAAGTTTGGGAGAGATACCAGCGCAGAACATGAACCAATAGCCTCAGAGTTTTTAAAAATGAATGACGAGCAAATAACAGAGATCGCAAACAACATAGAGAAGAAAATTGAGGCTTTTCCTACAGCAGTCTGGGAATATAAGGAACTGGTGGAGGTTATGCAGCATGAAATAAGGCGGACACGGCAATACAATTGTTGGATTGGAAAGAGGAAACCACGTAAGTGGTGGAACAAGGAAATTAAACAAGCTATAGAAGAGCGTAAAGAGGCATCTAGGGCTCATCGAGAAGCCAAAAAGTTGGGATTACAAGAAGAAGAGGTGCTCCTTAGATGGAATACATACAGAGAAAACAAAAGGGTTGCGAGTGAGCTCGTGCAAGAGAAAATTAAATGCGCAAGTGAACGTTGGGTGCATAACATTCACAAAAGAGACAAAGGCGCCCCAAAAAGATTCTGGAACCATATAAAAGCACTCGGAGCTCCAACTAGAAACTCGCAAACGGCTATAAGGGATGAAGACGGTAACATCTATGAAGGCGATGATGCGCTGCGGTACATCACAAACGTTATCAGGCATAACTTCGGTACGAGAAAAAGCGTAGTTCAGACAATAGATCCAGCAACAACAGAGAGGCTTGAGAGATCAAAATTCAGCATAGAAAGCTTTTATTGGAAAAAGGCAGCAGAAAATGTCCCTAACAACACGGCAGCAGGACCCGATGAAATCCCAATACAGCTAATCAAAAACCTCGGTCCAAAAAGCAAGGCACTGCTGACTAATGCCATAGAGCAAGTGATTAGAACAAAGAATATTCCCGTTGGATGGCGTGAAAGCAAGATGAATCTCATCTACAAAGGCAAAGGGGATAAGGATAAGACGAGCTCGTACAGGCCAGTTACAGTAACGTCGGTGATATATAGAATGGCAATGCAAGCCATAAAAATAGAACTGTCGAAGTGGGTGGAGGAAAACGGTGTATTGGGGGAACTACAGAATGGGTTCAGGCCAGGCAGACGCTTAGAAGACAATATGTTTGTACTAACTCAGTGCATAGAGATTTCAGTAGCTCAGAAACGACCTTTATGGATAGCATTTCTTGATATTAAAGGAGCTTATGACAACGTAGACAGGGAATTGTTGTGGGATATTCTTCAATACGAAGGCATAGATGACGATTTCGTGGAGCTGCTGAGGGAGATATATCGAGACAACCAAGTGCAAGTGGCATGGGAAGGCCGAAAAGGAAATGAAATGGTGGGAATTCACCAAGGATTGAAGCAAGGATGCCCTCTGTCACCATTGTTGTTCACGCTTTACGTCAAGGGCATAGAAAGACGACTGCAAAACAGCGAATTAGGTTTTGATTTATCCTACATGCGTAATGGACAAATGGTGCAACAGAAGGTCCCTGGACTGATGTATGCGGACGACATAGTGCTACTAGCGTACAATACAAAAGATTTACAGATACTTGCGAATATCTGTGGCCACACAGCGACAAATCTAGGCCTTAAGTTTAGCACAGAGAAATCAGGGATTATGATCTTTAATGAACACACGAGTAACTTCGTGGTGTCAATTCAACAGCAAGTAATACCCATAGTGAAGCAATATAAGTACCTCGGCGTACACATAAACGAAGGAAAGAATTACTCAAGCAACCACCAAGATAATCTGAAAATAAAGGGGAAGCGGAATGCAGCAATAATGAAACACAGAGCACTGTGGGGTCACAATAAGTATGAGGTGGTGCGTGGAATCTGGAAAGGAGTAATGGTGCCAGCGCTAACATTCGCAAATACCATTCTATGCTTAAAATCGGATATCTTGTCGGGTTTGGAAGTTAACCAAAGATCAGTAGGCCGGTTGGCTTTGGGAGCACACGGTAATACGACAAATGATGCAGTGCATGGTGACATGGGTTGGGCCTCTTTTGAAGTCAGAGAAGCACAAAGCAAATTTACTTTTGAAGAAAGGCTCAGGAACATGGATGAAAATAAATGGGCGGCTAAAGTGCACAAGTATCTTTACATGAAAAGCGTGGACACAGAATGGAGGAAGAGGTCAAGGAAGTTGGCAACCAAGTACAGGATAATCGAAACTGTAAATAGACAACCAGGGGTCATCAGAAAGAAAGTGAGAGAAATAGAGACCGTGAATTGGGATGCAAAGAATGGAAACAAAAAGACAATGGAGATTTACAAGAATGAGAAGAAAGAAATTAGAAGGGAAAATCTGTACGATAACACAAAGGGCAGTGCCTTGCTATTTGAGGCTCGAGCCGGTTGCCTAAGGACGAAAACATATAGGAACAAATATTCGGAACTAGATGAGACAAAGGGGATGCCAATAAATCATCATCATCGGGGCCGTGCATCCATGCGTGCATCCACCGCCGTCGCAGATTCCCTATTCTATGGATTCCCTGTAAGGTAACGTGACGGCATCACGGGGTTGCTGCTGCGTCGTTTATTATTTTTTTTTTCGGTTACGTGATTTTTAGATGCGAAGCATCTTATGCTCGGGGCTATGTCACTCCCTACCTCCCTCCATCCATACAACCGCCGTGCGTCCACACCACTGAGCTCCACTATAATTGCCCCCTATAGTACAGATCAGTGGTCCACACCCCTACTGCGCATGCGCATCCTCCTCCTCCCCCTCCTCTCCTTGTCTCATCTCCTCTCGGCATTCCTCCTCTCCGACGCTGCTCTCCTCTCCGGATTGCGTAACGAATGGCAACACCTGCGGCTCCGCGCGCGATAATGCGAAGCAGCTTAGGTTAGAGGCGCGACGGTAGGCGCCCCAGAGGCAGCGGCAACAGTCACCAACGCCGCGCGCGTTCGTTGCGAACGCGGGCAAAACGCCGACAGCGTCGGCAACGGTTCTGCGCGTTGCTGGTTCTGCTGCATGTCCAAGTTTATACAGCTGATAAAACTGCCTTGAGTCGACCCCATAGCTGCTTCGCATACTACTCAGGGTTCCCCTACGGGAAGATGGTGTAATTTTTTTTTATTTTACATGGGTCATGCAATTTGTGAGCTGTAGTAAAGATGCACTCTAAAACGAAGAAGAAAACTGAACGCTGGTGCATCGTTCCTGAGTGCAATTCTAGCCACCCTAGCCGAGGTGCTCTGCACCGTTAATAGGTTCAGAAGGTGCAGTGAAACTTGGGTGAATCGAATAAACCTTAGGCCGACACGGCACCGATTTTGGTCAGCCGACTGTTGGCGAATGCGTAATCCTTCCTTTATACTATTGGCCACATCGTTTTCCGTCATGTAGACTGCTGTCGCCAACAGTCGGCTGACCAAAATCGGGGCCGTGTCCGCCTACTCTGATCGAGCATTGAGTGCACCCCCCCCCCCCCCCCCCCCGCTCCTAAGATGTAATTACCGCAGTTATGTTACCCACATAATTCGAGGATTCTCTTGCGTTGCCTCCACATTTTCACTTTTGTTGTGGCTAAAAGCTTACGGCACCATTGTTGGCGCGGACGTGCACGGCCTTTAATTTATACTTTCGCTTTATTTCGGCAAATCCTGACAATAGGGGGGCAAGCGCATTAGAAGCACCAGCGGCGGCTACCTCATCCGTGTTTCCTGACTTTAACATCTTTTGTAAATTTCCGCTGAGACAATTTCCGCACCACGCACAGAAACAATGTATTTAAATATATACAAAGGACAAAGTTTATTATATTTTTTAAAGAGAAAGAGGTAGTCAACTAAAGATAGCCTACAGAATGAATATGTTGATGTATGTTCACTTCACTTCAAATTACTTATCATATAAATTACTTATAAAGTTACTCTTATAGTTATTTATAAATTACTTATTATATAGTTTACTATATGTTTTAAAGAGAAAGAGGTAGTCAACTAAATGGATACCTAAAGAATGAATATGTTGATGTATGTTCACCTCACTTCAAATTACTTTGCGTGATTTTTTAAACCTGAAAAAAAAAAAAAAACCCTGCAGACTTCAGTGACCCCTTCGGCAGAGTCTTCTATGAACGGCGTGTGAAAAGCACGTGAGTGATATGTGTCTCAATATTGATTCTCTTTCCAGTAGGCAATGCTAACTACTGGCGACAAAATAAAGTAAAAAAGCTCTTCTAATTATTTACAACATTTACGCATTAGGGATGGAAACATCGTCTCTTGCATGCAGAGGCCATAAATACGGGGTGTTTCAGCAAACACTTTCAAAAAAATTTTAAAGGTTGCCTGTGGCAGATAGTACAATTCTAGTTCATGATGAGCTGGTATACTCGAAGAGGTGGACATTACTTGCACAAAAAATTGAAATGCATAATCGACTAATTAAAGAATCACCAATTAGGTTTTTAACATATTAACTAGATGGCCCGTATTGCAATTTACAAATTCTAGCAGTGGAATTCGCAAGTCGGATGCACTAGGAACTAATTCTCAGGATGGCACCAGTTTCGATTTACTAATTCCTGAACATTGCGGAGAAATGCATTTGCTTGCAGTTACTTTTGCGCTTACCCGCCGCGGTTGTATGGTGTTGGACTGCTAAGCATGAGGTCGCGGGATCAAATCACGGCCACGGCGGCTGCATTTCGATGGGGCGAAATGCTAGAACACCCGTATACTTAGATTTAGGTGCACGTTAAAGAACCCCAGGTGGTCTAAATTATTCCACAGTCCTCGACTACGGCGTGCCTCAGAATCAGATCGTGGTTTTGGCACGTAAAATCCCATAATTTGTTCGTTTCATACTTTTGTGCTTTGACGCATAAAACGACGTTTTGTTGAGAAAGTGACTGGCACGCCAATGTATTTCTCCGCAAAGTTAGAGAATTAATATCTCGACACTGGTGTCAGCCTGATATTTAGTTCAAAGTGGATCCTCAATCCACGGCTAGAGTTTGTAAATGGCAACATGGGCCATAAAGTAATTAGCTAAAAACTTAATTGGTTAATTACTCGGTTATGCATTTCAATTTTTTGCGCAAGTAATGCCCGCCTCTTCGAGTAGACGAGCTCATGAACTAGAATTGTACTATCTGCCACAGACCACCTTTAAAAATTTTGGAAAACTGTTCGCTGAAACACCTTGTATATAGAATTCACTCAGTAACCGAATGATGCCAAGCCGGATTCACTCAAAATCAGAATAAATAGAAGTCTAGAAGTCATGCGCAGCAGCGCTTATACTCGGACTCAAAGTACTAAAAAAAGAAAAAAAAAGAGTGCAGTTTGTCCGGAAAGGCGAAGCAGTATTAGTGATAGCGAAGTAGAAGACTATTACACGAAGGAAGATTCTTACCGTGTAAATCCGTGTAAGTATCGCACCCGTGTAAGGCCCGCACCCATAAGTTGACAGCCAATATTTAAAAAAAATGTTGCAGTTTCGCCCGAAAGGCGAAGCATCAATTGCGATAGCAAATTAGTAGAGAGCTATTCGGAGTAGGGATAGTAGTTTTATCGGCTGCACAAACTTGGACACATTCGCTTACTAACTGAATTAACAAGCGTGGTGTCAGCACGCACAAGCAAACATGATTAGATCACACTGAATGACCGCAGACGACGACTGCCAAAACGCTGGCAGCAAGCGCAGCCGCCGCAGCGGGCGAAGGTTCGCGCGGTCTATCGCTTCAACGGAAACTGAGCGGCGTATGCACAGCGCATACAAAGGTCAGAGCCGTGTGGAGATAAGAGACGGTGCGGGCGACCGCCACAGCCGGGCAAAGTACGGCTGCAGTTGCTGGCAGAGTAGAAGCTGCCCCCACTCCCTCCCGCGCTGCCTTCCCGCTTTCTTGCTTTCGCGTGGGAGATTGAGTGGCCAGTTACCCTTGCGCCCGGTTGCAAGATAAGCATTTGGTGAAGCAGCACAGCGTCGCCCCGCCTCCCTCCCATACCCCCACGGCCTTTCGCGCGACGGTCGCGTTTGCTTTCCGCCATGCGTTCGCTCTCCGTGATAGCGCGCGTCCCCCGCGGCGCTTTCACTCGCGCATTCGGCGCGCGGCGACGATTAAATTTATCGCCCTTGGATTTTATACGGAACCTCACGGCGACGCCGACGGCATAAATCCGGTTGAAGTGTCCATATAATTGCTATCGCAATAAAAAAAGACATCCAACCGAGAAGCAATCGCGTTCCGTGCGCCGATTCTGATCGGGCTCAACAGCGAATTGTCGCGCGCAGCATACTTTCGCGCGCCGCTGCTGGATGTCGAGAGGAGGCGATCGCGGAGGTTTACGGCGGATTTCATACTCGTAGTTGGAAAAATGAGGCCAAATGGCCCGGTCCCATGAAAGGCTCGTCAAAATCGCCACAGAAAAGTGTGACCCTTACACGAGTCTATACGTTAGTCATAGTGACCATATATATTGTAGTAAACATTCACCTAAAATTAAAATAGTAAGCATAATGGACATAGTAAACACGGACCATGTAAACCTGTAAATACCTCACTGGATGACCTCGAGCACTCGCTTTCACAGCGCAAGCATTATGAAGAACGCCGGCAGCGGAGGCGAACGGTTCGTACAGCCGCGCGATTCACCGCAACTCTGAAAATTAGATTCATCATCATCATCAGCCTATTTGTATGTCAACTACTGACGGCCTCTGCGAGTGTTCTGCGATGACCTCTGTCTCTTAACTCTGCAACACTAGTGGCGCAGCAAGACAGTCCGGCAAGGAAGACAGCGCGCATGAAGTTAGCAGCCATCCCTGGTCACCCTTTATCATTGCACCCACCAATGACTACCAACAATTAGATATGGCATGCGGGCCCCATAAGCGCCAGCCGCGCACAGTCATTCACAGTTACGGCAGGGCTAGAGGATAAGACGCGATCTCTCCTTCCCATTCGCGTTTGATTACGTGACCTACAATTCTAACCCGAATATTGAGCGCGTGGGAAATAATGCCCATCAAGCCGCCATCCTTTTCGGCTCACTGTTACGTGCTTTTTCCCGCACCCACATGTATATGGCTTTTGGATTTAATGCAGAACATCACGGCGACGACAACCAGGATAACGTGCCTGAAGTGTCGATATAATTGCTTTCGCCATAAAGCTAGAAATAGAAAATTGTTAGCATATATTATATATATATATATATATATTAGATATATATATATATACATGGGTAGGTTCCGGATGCTGGTCCCCCCCCCCCCCCCCCCCCCCCGGAAAATTGAAAACTTTACGCCTGTGTCAAGTTCCACTTTTAAACGTTTTGACAGTGGATATCGTTCTCGTGAAATGTACAATTTACGCATCACTTTATCTAGGAAATTATTTTGCTTGGAAAGAAGCTGGAGCCGATGTTTTCGTCGCCGGTGACGGAGGCATGCAGCTTCGCAGTCATCGAGTAGGCCGTGATCGTGCTGCGGGCGGTGCGGCTTAACTAGTCTACTTTTACGAACTATAGCGGGAGGGGCCCGGGGGTCGGGGCATGAACGTTCTAGGCACGGGAGGGCCGGTTAGCCGTCGGT